>NW_007251414.1:338682-432008 GCF_000164805.1 Carlito syrichta | reverse complement strand
GGAGGGAGGGAGGGAGGGAGGGAGGAAGGAAGGAGACATAATAGAAAAAAGGAAGGCAGGCCAATCTGGAGACTTTGCAAGTCACATTTGCCTTTCACAATGCACAGGACAAATTCCTACTGGACATGATCTATGGATCTGGGGCCCTATTCTTTCCTGTGATGCAGCAAGATGGCAAAAGTGTAGGCTGTCATCCGAGCCTGCCCATTCTTGCTTACAGGACCTAACATGGGAGGTGAAGGGGAGGGAGGGATCCTCTGTGTCAATGAGCTCACAGGCCAGGGAGCATAGAGGCAGCCCAGAAAAACCTAACAGGGAGTTCAAAAGAAAGCAGAAAGAAGAAAAAAAAAGATTTTTTGAAATGTTTAACCTCAAAGTAAAAAGTGAATGGAATCAGCTGAAATCAGGCGCTGTTTGATAATAAAATTAAACTCGGCCTCCTTGCTGGGGCCCAGAGGTCCAGCAGGGAAACAGTGAAGGAATGGGTTGCATCGCCAACTGTATAATGGCAAGAAATGTCACAACTGGGGAAACAGGGATCCTCGTCTATTTCCCTGAACTTCTAAGCAGATTGGCCCGTGAGGAGAAGTTACACTTCAAAGGCCTGGACAATTCAGAGTTGGGGTGAAGGTCCAGTCAGTGGAAGACGTTTGCTGACCTCTCATCCAGCCGTTGGGCAGGTGTGGAGCCAGCAGTGTGAGAGAGAGGAAGTTTCCTTACACAGACACCAGGGGCTGGGCTGTCCCAGTGATTTGGGAATGAGGGCAGAGAGCTACATCCAGCCATCTTGCCTCTGCTGGAGGTAACTTCACCTTCCTATTTCCAGCTAAAGTCTGAGAACCAGAGGGCTCCAACTATTTTTTACGGAGAGATGAATATTTCCAGGAATGTACTAACAAGGAGAGATTCAAAGAAGGAAAAAGGTAGATCTTGTAGGAAACTGAAGTCTCTTACATGAGAGGTAACTAAACCAAAAATAATTTCCAGGTGAAAAAAGAAACAAGCAGCAAAGAAGTGAGTGGCTTCTCGCACAGTCAGCAAGAGCCAACTTTTGGGTATTTTATTTTCTTTGATTAAAAGAAAATTTAGCTTTTGAGAGATTCTGATGTATTTGAGCCCCAAGAATGGGTCAGACAGCTGAAATTGTCCTGTTTGCTCCTCTGGGGGTGAAGGGAAGGAGGACAAGGGGAATGAGGCAACCTCTTGAAGCTGAACCTAAGGATCATTACTAGGATAGTTGAGAACGCATCCAACAGGGTGAGCAGTGAGTGCACCGCCTTCTGTTGGAGTGGGCGGGTCCCTGTGAGCCAAAGGAACTTGGCACCCCAGGCTAATGGTCAGTGCTCCCTCCAGCCCAGGGCACCATGTGGTCTCTAGAAGGGACTGGGAGGAGACTGCACTTGAAGATCAACAAGAGGCTCAAGGCCTGTTCTAGCAACCCTGCCAAGGAATTTATTTTTCTACTCCCATTATGAAGGCAAGGGAAGGTCATATGGATGTGGGATGAGGAGGCGGGCATAAGAATTCCTTTTTCAAGTCATACCACTTCTGTTTTAATTTATGGAGATTTCCATAGACATGTAGATCTTCTTTTCAATACCTTGCCTCTTCGTTTCTTGGGATTCTTCTCCAAAGGGCTCGTTGTCTGTCCTGCCTCAGATAGTACTACCATGGTAAACCTCGTAATGATGATTACCTAATGTCCGTTTCTCAATTTCAGATTCATGAATTCCAGCCTGATCACTACCTCCTGCCTTTCCAGGTCATTCCATCAAATGTTCCAATTCCCACAATCCTTTCACTGCAAATAGAGCCTCTTTGTGAAACCATGAAGACCAAAGAGAAGCTCTGTAAAGTGCAAAGATGGAAGTGGTTTGGTGCATGAATGAAACTGCACAAAACCAGCCCTTGAACTGACTCCTCTGAATCTTCTTCCTTGACAAAAACAAAAATATGTGAAGCCACTATTAGTTGGGTTTTCTATTTCCAGCAGCCAAATACAACTCTAATGATGCTGAGTCTATTTGCCCCATGTCTTATGTCCTCCTCCTCGCTAATCAGGTCTCATTTACTTACGACTCTCACCCTTAGCCTCATTTGTTCTTTATTACCACCTATTTGTAACTTTTTCAGTATGGTTCCTTAACTAGTCACAGTCTTCAAAAACTTTCCTTCTCAACCAGACTTAGAGGCTACCTTTCTGCAAAGATACAATATAAGAGTCTAGCAAGCCACAAAGGCAAAAGGAAAACATTTTGGCTGAAAACCTTGTTTCATTATGCCATCATGCTGCTAGTGTTTAAATTAAAATCAAAGTTAGAAATGCATTTTCCATTTTCCTTGTACACATGCACACACACACACCTTCCCTCTCTAACTGTGATTCCATGGCCACACATAGACAAGAAAATAGAATTCTAATTTTCAATTTTTCAGTTGTCCATTAGCCTCACTGCATGAACTGTAGGAAAGTCTTTCAAAACTACTGTGTTCCAGCCCCTTTTGGGTCTCTCTTTTCCTCCTTTGTTGGAAGTGTCAAGTTCTATAGGAAACAATGAAATTTAGCTCAATGATGCTAAATTTTATGGTGCTGTTTGGGGTCCTCAAATGACACATACCAGAATAAATGCTTTTCATCTATTTTTAAAGTCTATTGCCTTTTACAGAACCCAAAATTAATACATAAGATAGAAAAATTAAGGGGGGGAGGGTAGAAAGAAACTGCTGTAATTCTGGGGTTGTATCTAGAATAGTACAGGGAAAGTAACTTCCAGAAAATTTTCAGAGCCAAATTTAGTAAATGCTGTCTTGGCAATTCAAAACTTATATTTCTCCCAAACACATTTTTCCCTTACAGAAAGAATTGTTAATGATTAATTGTGACTCAAACAGAAAATATTTTAAATAAAATATCTAGAACTTTTATTTTCAAATGAGTGTCACAATTCAAATTTTAGAAGCTTTCATCATTTTTCTCATGTTTTCTATTTTTCAAAACACTTTTGGAACTCAGATTTTAATGACCTACATCATATTCTTTTGAATAACCTCAATAATCCAATTCATCATCAGTTGGAAATGGAGATTCTTTCAAAAGAGTCAAAGGTTTTTGAGGTTGAATCTAGCAAATACACTGAGAAAATAAATTATGAATAATATTGATGTTGATTTTTTTAAAAAAATGGTGTCTATCTTTTGATCAGAACTGAGGTATTCATTCTATGATGCCAATTTTTAACCTTGGAGATAAAACACCTCATTTGATTGGATTCCTTCTGAATCATTTCTGTAATATTCAGTCATGGTAGAGGTATGTCTAGCCACCTATCAAAAAATTTGGTGTTTTTTTAAACCATGGTGTGGAGACCTCCCTGAGAAGTGGCTACCCAGATAACATGCCCCAGCATCCTTTGCAGTTAGGAACCACCATGTGATTGAGTTCCAGCCAATCAAATGCAAGCAGGTAGAGTGACAGGTACCACTCTCAGAGTTGATCCATAAAGGCCTTTCATGTCATGCTCCTCTTGCTCCTTTGTGTTTTACTCCTTCTGGCTGTCTGTCAAGGCTTAAAGAGATCCTGGAAGCCATGTGTTAAAAATGATACAGCTGCCATAAGTCTATGCTCTTGATTGACTTTGTGGGAAAGAGCTAACCCACTTCTCTGACTTGTAACCATCTTAGAGTATTTGTGTGAGGAGGCAATAATCCTCCATTATGTTTGTGTTATGGTGCATTTAGGGGTTTGTGGTAGGCAGTATTCCAAGATGACCTTTGATGTGCTCACACCTTCTTGCAGTTATTCAAATGCTAACATGGGTACTATTGAAAATGAAATATGCAATAGTAATTAAGATCTCTAACCAGTTGACCTTAACATAGGGAGACTATTCTTGGTGCATCTAACCTTGTCTGGCAAACCCTCAAAAGAGGCTGGGGTCTTTCTAGTAAATGAGATTGAAAGAGTAAGAGGCATGTGCCTAGGGGGGGTGTTCTCCACTGAGGGCTGACACCTTGATTTTAGACCCTGGGCAAAGAACCCAGTCATATTGTGCCTGACATCTGAGATAATAAATGGGTGCTGTTGTAGGTAGGCTTCTAAGTTTGTGAACATTTGTTACCTAGCAATAGGAAACTAACATAGGGTCTATGTGTTACCGCAATTAGTCTACCCTGACTAGTACATATCCCTATTTACTTTAGAGTCAGCATCTCATTGCTAGCATACTTTAGCATCTCATTGCTAAATTTAAAAATATTGTGATAAAGGGAATTTCTAACTAATGACACATTTTCCAAGGCCATTATTTATAGTGTTAGAGTATGTGAAAGCAACTTAGACTGGAGACCAACTCTTCTGATTTGTGACAACTGTGCTACTTGTGACCATCCAAATAGTAATACCAGGCAAGGCACAAACACCAACAAATCAGGAGAGATGCTGGTCCAACTAGAACTGCAAAGAGCGGGTGTCAGCCTTGCTTGCAAACCAATGCCTTCTACGCCCTATCCACATGATTCATGTCCTGAGCCTCAACTATTCTGCAGGGCGACTGAGATGATCATGTACATTTAGAGGAGAAAAGAATGCAGCCAGAAAAAGGATTCTGCAATAACAAAACTTGGTTGCGTGTTTTGGATCTGGAGGATAAAAATCCTGGACTGTACCACTGTTCCCCATACTTGCTTATTTTGCTAAACTCTGCAGTGACAGCTGCAAAGATGTCCTGATTTCTGGGCTGTGCCAGAGGAGACCTCTCTAATTAGGGAGAGGACAGAGCTACAACCAGGGATAAGCCTTATTAGACACCATGAATCTTTCTCTCGCCCCAGCTCTGGAATACCATCAAAGGAATCGCAGTTTCAGCATCTGCTTCTGAGCTGGGCTCAGGACAAGGGGAGGGTGGGGGAGGGAGTTTATTTTGGCCTGGTCATTCACCCAGCTTTGCTGAGCATGCACATCTCTTTGCTGGACAAAGGAGAGAGGGAGATAGCAATCGAGGGGATGCAGTCACCTGTGAGAGCCTTGTTCATTTCATTTCATTTTCTGAACACCTTTACTGAGGTCTAATTTATATGTCATGAAATTCACTCATGGTAACTACAGTTAGGATTTTTAGCAAATTTATACACTCATGCAACTGTCATCACAGTCTGGTTTTAGAATACTTTATCACCCCCCAAAGTTCTCCAGTGTCCATTGGTAGCCAACCCTCACTCCTACCCCTATAGTCAGGCAAGCAATGATTAGCTTCCTGCCTCACGAGTCTGTCTTTCCTAGAAATTTCCTTTCATTGGAATCATGCAGAATCTAATCCTTTATGCCTGGCTTCTTTCACTTAGCTGAATGCTTGTGGGGCATCCATGATGTTTCAGGCATGGAGTTAGGCCTTGGGGTGGAATGATGAGTGAAACTGGCACAGTCCTACCCTCATGGAGATTAAGACTAGAAGGGAGAGAGGTGCTAGTCAAATAATCCCACGACAGCATATAATGACACATTGTGATAACAGCTACTAAGAAAAGATACAGAGGGTTACGAGTTCACACAGACAGGGGCCTGGGTCTAATCTGGGTGGTCAGAGATGGCTGCAGAGAGGCGAGGACCTCTCTGGGATGAGTAGTAGTTGTATGCAAAAACATAAGCAGGTCAGGACTGTTGAAGCACCCTGTGGGGACACACTGGGTGGAAAAGGAAGGAACAGGGTGGGTACTGCCTCAGCCTGATCCCATGGAGAACTTGGAGTGTGAGTGTACCAGAGCCGGGGGCCAGGCGACTGCAGTGGTCTAGGTAGAAACCCATGGGATGATGGGCAGCAGAAAAGGGGAGAAAATAGCCAAGTGCCACTGGCTTCTCACGCTGTCATGTGCACTCACATATCCTGGGGATCTTGCTAAGATGCATTTCAATCCAGGAGGTTTGAATGGGGCTTGGATTCTGTGTGTTATTCAGTGCCCAGATGATATCCATACTGGTGTTCCCTCGACTACTCTTAGAGTAACCTGGACCAGGAAGACTTGGTGCTGGATTCAGCAAGGCAGAGGTTGGGTACCCAGTACTGGGTTTTCCAGTTCCGCAATGGTAGGAAGGGCAGCTCCAATTCCAGAGAAATGAGCAGACCAGGTTTGGCAGGCACAGCCTGGATTTACACCTACAAGCAGAGGGCTTGAGAGTACTGGGTGTCTATCCATGGAGAATCAGAGAACTCCTGAGTTGGAAAGGACCTTAAAAATCACCAGCCTGCTATTCTTGAAACAAAGGCAGGGTTTTCAAACTGCTTACCAGTTGTCAACATTTCTTGGAGCTACCCTGGGGATGGGGGTGGGGAGGGGGCTGTTGAGTGATGGGGTGGGGGAAGGGAGCTGGGCTCTGCTCCTTTCTGCCCACTTGTGTGAAGCAGCTCTTTTAGACATCCATAATATTTGGTTTATAATCTATTACTTTAAGAAAAGGTGGGAGGGGGGAATGAAAGGGGTTGGTGTTGTGGGAATGTGGCCTAGTTTCTGGCAGTGTCTGCAAAGACGTCTCTCATCTCTTGGATGCAGGTTTCCACACAAGCTCAGGGGCACAGGGAGGATTCGTGACAGCCCCAAGATGCTCCTCCAGGCCACGCGGGAAGGGAGGCCCAGAAGGCTCAGGTCGGCTGCCTGTTCTAGGGGTTATTATAAGGAACGATGTTTACTTCCAAGGAAATGAAAGCATTCTTCTAATCAGTCCATTTGTATCAGGAAAAGAGAATAACATGTACACAGCTCTTGGTCTCCTCCAGGATCCTGCCAAGGTACATGCCTCCGGATCAGTCATCGCACTTGTCTTAGTGTTAGGGAAATACTGCATGGCATCCTCCGGGGCGGGGGAAGGGGCCTCACAAATATACCACAGGAAGGGGTGGGGGTGTCAAAGCAGCAGAGCCCAGCATTCCCCGCCCTGCCCCCTTAGAGGTACCCGCTGACATCCCTCCCTTCCCAGGACCCATGGAGCGTAGCTGACCTAGTTGTTAGATTCCTTTCAACTCTACATGGGAGCAAGAGTCAGGAAAAAAGCAGCCGTTTTATCTGGTCTTAATTAAACACAATCTGCATACAGGGGGCGGCAGCTCCTTCCTAGCGTGGGAGTGAGGCCAGCAGACTCCAGGGGGAGCACTTCTGAGGAGGAGTCCTGGAGAAGGGCAGGCAGGAGCAGAACACTCAGAGATCCACACGGAAATGGGAATTCCTCTCCTCCAGACTTGTGTACATCCACACTTGCTGTCTGGATGGCTCACTACCTCATCCCTGCTCTTGCCCGACTGACTAATTGTGTGTAATTATGTGTTTGCCTTCCCCCCTACATTGTGAGTGTCTCGAGCTGAGAGCCACTCCACGCATTTCCCAGGCATATTTCCCGCTTCTCCTTCTCACCACTTGGAGCCTCGTTAAGTACTACAAACTAAACAACAGAGCTGTAGGCTGGGCACAGTGGCTCATGCCTGTAATCCCAGCACTTTGGGAGGCTGATGTGAGAGGATTGCCTGAGCTCAGGAGTTTGAGACCAACCTGGGCAACATAGCGAGACATCATCTCTACAATAAATTAAAAAAAAAAAATTAAGCTGGGTGTGGGGGCATGCATTTGTAGTCCCAGCTACTTGGAAGGATGAGGTAGAAGGATTGCCTGAGCCCATCGGGTCAAGGCTGCAGTGGTTGTGATTGTGCCACTGCACTCCAGTCTGGGCAACAGAGAGAGACCCTGACAAAAAACAAAACAACAGTAACAAAAATAGAGCCTCATTGGTTTTAAACTCCACGTGACCTCTCTTCCACTAGGTTTTTACAAAATTTTTACTTATTTATTTATTTTTGAGTTGGAGTTTCATTCTGTCACCCAGACTGGAGTGCAGTGGTCGCTCCCGGCCACTGCAGCCTCGACCTGCTGGCCTCCGGCGATCCTTCCGCCTCAGCCTTCCAAGTAGCTGGAACTACAGGCGTGCGCTACAACACCCGGCTAATTTTTTTTATTTATTGTAGAGATAAGATCTCGCCAAGTTACCCAGGCAGGTCTCGAACCCACAGGCTCCAGCAATCCACTCACCTCAGCCTCCCAAAGCGCGGGATTACAGGTTGAGCAACCGAGCCCAGCTGTTTTTTTTTTAATTAAAAACAATTATGAATATCCCAGATAACCTTATTCTTCCTCAATCCTTGAATCTGGTGCTAGGAAGAAGCTTTCTTCCCCTGGTTCTACTTCCCTGCTTATTTCCCTGTTTAGCTCTCACAGGAGGTCAGGGTTCAAGTTCATGGTGGCCATGTGTTACTATTGGGTGAGGTTGCTTCATTCAAACTGACTTGCCTTCATGCCTGCTCTCTTTCTTCTGTCCCACACAGTAGTTAGGTCCATTCTGCCAATTGCTATCTTGGATTCATTGCAGAGAGAGAAGGAAGTCTTACTTGAACCTCATACTTGAGTATATAAATCTAACTTTTATCAGAATTTCGCATGGGTGGCTATCAGGTGCATGCCTAACCTCTAATTTTGTCATTGTCCTTTGCTAAGAAATGCCCTAAGCAGAAGTAGGTGTTATAACTACCAATCTCCCCTCCCACAACCTTGTGGGAATTTCAGTCTGGGGCAGGAATGGTATCCCTTAGGCAGACCTCCCCTCTGTGCACAAGCACTGGAATTTCAAGTGCTCCTTTTAGAGCTTTTTCTTCTTTTGAACCCCCTGTTGATTCTATTGCTATGTCACACCGAGCTGGGATCTTAGAACGAAGGCAGAGAGTAGAAATTGCCCACCTTCCATGCAGGTCTATTTCTCACTTTCTGAGGGTTTCTACAGGGTCACATGCACACTGGGCCCCTCTCAGGACCCTTTAGGAAGAATGTCTATAATGTCGTTCCTGTCCTTTGGAACTGCCTTTAAAGCCTATGGCTTACCCTTTCTAACAACTTCAAATGTGGCTCTAATTTTGGGAAATGGCCCCAAGCCCTCTGGAGGCAAAACAAGTAAATCAAGTGGCTATCAGGCTGGGGGATCATATTTTTGGTTCGAAATGAAGAATGGCTGCAGTAATATCATGCGTTTGACTTTCTAGTGGGCCCTGTAAACATCAAAGCTCTTTACCTAACAAAGAAGAGCTCCAAAACTGTTTGAAATAATGGAAAAAACAAATCACAGGAATAAATGTGTAGCATCCCAGGATCCTGTTTTGAAGTGGGTACCCTTCATTTCAATGTGTATGTTCTGGAATGTATGTTAAGGTAAACCTCATTCTTTACAGTCATAAATTATACCCAAGGTAGGACTGGATTCTGATGTTCAGAGTTTTGCTATCCTTTTTGCAAATAACAACACATATACTACATCTAAGAAATCTAGTTTATTTCTCAATTCAACCAACACTGACTGGGTGGGGGGTGGCTACCTACAAGGTGCAGAGACTGGTTTATCCTCAAGTGCTTCCTCTCGTGGCCCACATGAAGACTTCAAATCCTTGGCTTTGCCAACTTTGTCTGTGACACACCATTTCAAAACAAAGCTTGCAATCTCTGCAGAAAGCCACTGGTGTCTGGTGTTCCCTTTCTTTGCCACAGGCTCCTCTCCAGGGGGGGTGACACCCCCATGAAGACTGGACATGTATGATGTCACATCTTGACACTGTCACTTCCTAGATGTAAGGCCCTGAAGAAGTGATTTTTCATCTAATGGAGCTTTGTAACCTGTATAATGGACAGAGTAAGATGAGCTTCTCTGGCTGTTTTGAAGAATAGCAAGATCATGATAATTATAATAAATATATTAAAATATATAATATAGTTAATATTACAGTAAATATAATATATATTATATAATTTCATACATATGTTATATAGTCATAATATAAAAAAAAATTCATGTATTGAGCACTGACTATATCTCAGGCATAGTCCTAACTGCCTTAAATGCCTTCATTTAATCCTTTCTTTAAGGTTAGGTGGTAGATGTCATTACCTCTAGTTTACAGAAGAAAAAATGGAAACTGTGGGACTTTAGTAACTTCCCTAGATAACTCTGCTAAGAAAGCTTGTTAGGTTGGACTGAACTTCTGTCCCATAGGCCTTCCCTAGGATTCTGGATAAACAGCTCAACTCCTGTCTGGCCTATGGTGATCTTCTGAAGGAAGCTCTGCCCTTCTCTCCCATAGGCGTGTGAACTTGGGGGTGGGACTTTTAAATCCCTTCCTCTCCTTATTAATCCTCCTTACTTACTTAATTAATGGATAACTGTCTCTTGGAGACATTCTTTTTATTTAGCAGGTAGGTCTGAGTGAAGGCTGAACTCTTACACAAATAGAGTAGCAAAGATGTCAGCTGACATCTATAGATTGAGGCACTTCTCTCTCATTTGGGAGGCAGCCTTTGTTCTGGGGTGACTATCAGTCCCAGACCCAGACCTCACCCAACCTGTAGTCATAAGGAACAGCAACAACACACGGACCTTGGCAACTTCAAAGCCAAAATGCAGGCGATTTCACCTGCAAGCCTGGGCTGGGTTTCCAGACAATTGACCACCCCAGATGCAGCTGACCTGCCTTGAGGCTTTTGTTCTAAAGAAGAGGAAGTCTGAAAACAGGAGGCTTCGTTTTCAGAACAGTGACCAGCAGATCATTCTGATTCCAAGCTCAGCGAAGACTCATATATACAATCTAAACACCTAATAGACACGCACTCGCACAGTCTCCCAGCTTCACATTCTCTTGGGTTTCTGTAGAGATTGGAGCATAATTTTCACTTCAACCTCAATGTTCCACACCTAGCTCAGGTGAGCTTCCTTCTCCCGGCATTGCATCTGAACTCTGCCTGGCCCCATCTCTCCCCGAGCGCCACCTTCTGGCCTGGCTACAGGTGCGCCAAATCGGTGGACTTGACAATGCTCCATTGGGTGGGATGGCTCATGGATTCTCATCTGGTATTGCCCTTGGTTTGGATCCCTGCCAGACTGTACAAAGGGCAGGAGCTGAAGCTTTGTCCTCTTCCTGTCTCCTGTGAGTCTCACCCCCAGGCTGCCTGGTAGCCTGTGTCTAGTAGGGGCACCTCAGTGCATGTGGCCAAATTCACTACAGCTGATGACCCGCAAACCAAGAGAATGTGTGAGAGGAGGGACATAGCCCTACATTCGCACACACTTCCTGTCCCCACAAGTTCCAACTGAGGAGCACATTTCCCCTTCTTTTTAAAATGGTGCAAAAGTTTTTCAAATCTCGTCAAGATTTTTAAATTTTAATGGGGACATTCTGGAGATGGCGACTGAGTTTGAGAAAGCATAAGACTATGAATCCTAAGACCCTTCCTCATTCTGAGATGCTGGGGGTCTGGGATTCCAGGTGGATGGGGGCTGGGGTGGTGGAGGCACCATATCCCCAGACTATACCGCTAAATTCCTGGCCTCTAGTATTTGTCTAACACAGGGACCGCACTTAATGATGCTTGTGAATTGACCTGCACACACCATTGCTGTGGGTTCAGAAGGGGCAATGGAGAGGAGGCTGCTCTTGAACAAGGGCTTTCCTCAAAGTTTTAACTTTGTCATAGCACAGAAAGTGGGGAGAAAGAAATCAGAGAGAGGGAAACCAAGGGTTAAGAATGAGCACAGTATAGCGAGGGAAACAGAGGAGTACTTGGACAGCTCTAACATCTTCTAGAGACATCTCCTAGGTGCAGCCAATGCCATCAGCATTTTGACTATTATTATGAAGTCTTTCACACAAGCCAGTCTTTCCTGTCTGAAACATTTTCATGATGGGATTAGCCTAAAAGGTGCATTTTGCTGGAAGTCTTAAGTTGCTTTTAAATCAGAAGAACATCCTTTAGGGGTTTCTTAAAGCAACTCCCCCTCAAGTCTCCACCCTCTCATATTCCCACCAAGCACGTGCTGCGGGGTTTATCCCACAAAAAGCAGAGGCAGGGGAGGATATTAGTATTCAAATTGCTCCAATATTTAGGCATTCCAAATACATTTAAAGTGATGTTGTTATTAAAATAGATTTTCTTTCTATTGCCACCTGCAATTGACCTTTGGTGATTGTAACATGTCTCAGCTTCCATTTTCACAGCTGGAAATAATTTTGGAAGTAAAGCAAATCAAACGCAAACTTATCCATGAGTGTAGCACTGACTAAAACATGGAAGAGAGATGTTGAGCAATGGTCTTGCCCAGCTCCATGTGGCATTAACCCGCTCATGTGCAATGCATGTGCTGTTTACTCCTCCCTGTCCACTGGCTGGGCCCTTACACACTGTCTGGAATATATGATACAGGGCAGTGGGTGTTACTGGTCTTGGGGAACCTGATGGTTTTATATCTGTGTGAAGGAACAGCTTTTATGTTTTCAAGGCAGATTGAAGAATTCATTTGCATTTAAAATGGGTGTGTGGGTGGAGACAATTGTGTGGAGGGCTTCCACGAGCTCCTGAGTTTCTGGGTGGTTCAGGTCATGCCAGGGTAGGACCCTCACTTGGAGCACCACTCACTGAGTCTCCTGCTTGTCCCTTCATGGCCACAGGGCTGAATCCTTTAGAAGGCAAGATCTGGAGTTTGTAAAACCTTGGTTCCAACCATAGCTCTGCACTGAACATGCTTACCGTGTGACCTGGGGTGGGCCATGTTGGGATCCAAAACATAATACCCCAAAATGTGATGCCTTGGTTTTGCTGAGTACTCTGAACTGAAGAACACTGAGAGGGCCTCAGAAGCAACTTCTCTTTGACCTTCTTCTGCCCACCTGTCTCCCATCCCTCTTCTCCCCTAAAATCCATCAAAATCAGAATTCCTCTTCCACAAGGCAGGTCTCTCCCAAAGCAAGCCATAAAACCTAGAAAGGTCACTTCCTCCCTTCTCTCTTCTTTACTCTCATTCCAGAGAAGTCCTGCCCCATACCAAGAGGAATAATGCTACATACAGAGAGAGGTCTAGAAAAATATGTACAGAAAGACCTTGCTGATTTCTCCTTGACTTGGGATTCATGGGAGGTGGCCTTGGGAACTGTTTTGATCAACAGAAGTTAGTGGGGGACATGCTGTACCAGCTTTGATCCTGAGCCTCAATAATTCCTAGGGTTCTGGTGGACCTCTTGGAACCCTGTCCATCTGCCATATAAATAAACCTAGCTAGCCTAATGAAGGATGACAGAGCATGTGACTCAGTTTCTCTCACTGCCCAAGCTGACAGCCAGCCAACTGCCCAAAGCCAAGATGGTCTGACTGCTGACAGCCAACTACAGATACATGAGGAAGGCAGCCAAGACCAGAAGAACCACCCAGCTGAGCCCAGCCCAAAGTGCTTACCAATGGAACCATGAGCTAAGTAAATAGTAGCTAGGAACAGTGGTTCATACCTGTAATCCCAGAACTTTGAGAGGCCGAGTAGGTGGATTACTTGAGCCTAGGAGTTTGAGACCAGCCTGGGCAACATTGCAACACCTCCTCTCTGCAAAAAATAAAAGTTATCTAGGTATAGTGGTGCATTCCTGTAGTCCCTGCTACTTGGGAGGCTGAGGTGGAAGGATCTCCTGAGTCCAGTAGGTCAAGGCTGCCATGAACCATGATTGCTGCACTCTAGCCTGGATGACAGAGTGAGACCCTGACTCAAAAATAAAAGTAAATCATTATTGGTTAAACATATTAAAACTTAGAGTCATTTGTTACACAGCAAAAGCTAACTGATACACTATTACTCCTTTGAGCACTGAACTGGAATCAATTAATCATCATGACTCAAAGTAGGATGCTTTTCAAACTCCTGTAAAATACTCTGCCAGAAAAAAAAAAAGCTCTATTGTCAGTTTTGAAAATTCTGCTATTATATTTCCTATATGGAAGGTCATGGCCTAAATTAGCATATCAGCAAAAGCCCTGCATTTAGAAAATAAATAACTTAGTATTCTTAAACACTTGGTTAAGAAATACTTATTTTCCACCCAATACCTTTGAGTATCTTTATTTCACTAGTGTCCTCAGAAAACAATTTGGGAAATACTGGTCTAGATCTATGAATGGGCCTTGGTTTATAATCTGGAGCTCATACACCTGTGGAGGGGCCTTGACTAGCTGTAAGGGGGCCAGTAGTCTCCACAAATAGATGTGGGAGTGGTCCAAACACATTTTGAATGTCAAAAAAGAAGCCTTTACACACCAAGAGAGATTTGGGATTACTGCTCTTGGCCTCAGATTGCCTATTTTTTTTCCTTGCAGTTGCATCTGGTGAGGCAGTAGACTGGCCACAGGTAGGGGCGATGTAAAGCCTCCCCTGGAAAGGGCTACAATAAGACTGGTGCTGGCTCTGGAGAGTAGACAGGCTGCACAGTGCTAACAGCCAACATTCTATATTTACAGAAAACTGGCAGTCCAAAAATACCAAGCTTTGCTATTTATGTAGCTGCTTCTCATCAATATATGTGGGGATTCTGTAATTATCATGAGTGCTATTCAAAGGCTTCTAGAATCTCACACAAATGAGCATAACAGATAGCGTCGACTGAACTCTGTAAACACCATTGCCCCCAGAATCCTGATCTTTCACAAAGCCTAGCTACTCAGATAAGAGCAGAGGGCCAGGGCAGGGATCAGGATCTATCCCAGTGGTTCCTCTTTTGGGGTGTGGGACAGCTGGGGAAGGCATCTGGTCTACCTGCCTTCACCGACTCATTCTTCATTTTACAGGCAGCAAAACCTTTCCAAGATGTACATGGGATTGGGTCAATTCCTTGCTTAATTAAATTCCCTAATAGCTTTCAATGCTGCTGCTGGGATAAAATCTGAACTCCTTAGGCTTTGGAGACTTAAGAGGTCTAGGATTCTCTTCTGCCTCAGCTCTTGTCATCTTGCATCTTCAGCCAACCGCATCAGCCATTGTGAGTGTCTTGTAAATTCACAGACGCTCCATGCTCTATCCCCTCTGCCTTTGCTTTACTGCCTGGTCGCCTGGAATATTCTCCCCTGCCCTCACATGGATATTTCCTCTTTTAAGGTTCCTGTGGCAGACCATTGTCCAAAGATGGCTATGGCCATATCACTGCATGCCCCATTGCCACATCCCTTACATCTAGGCAGGGAGAAGTGCCCTCCAGTTTCCGAACAGTCATGAAGTTCCCAGCAGCTCCTGCTTTTTCTGAGCTCGGAGCTTCTGTGCAAGCCATCCAGCCTCCTCTGCTGGAAAGGGAAACCACTTGGAGCAGCACCAAGACACCAGTTGTGTGAGTGAGGAGGTCTTCGTGGCTGTTTAGCCCTGTAGAGCATTTGGATTCTCAATGCAAGTGCTGAGGACCTCAAGCAAGAGCTGCCCAGCTGAGCCCAGTCAACCAATAGATCCAGGATTGTTAAAAAATAATTGTTTTAAGCCTCTAAGCATTGGGGTGCTTTGTTATGCAGGAATAGATATCCGGAAAGATAGCTCTGTTTGTGGCCAAGATAGGATCAGGCAGTTCTGAAATCCAGCTAGTACCTATGTCACAAGGTAAGTCATGTGAACTCTCCCAACCTTAATTGTTCATCTGCAAAATGGGAGTGAGAACATGATGAGATAAGCTGATGTGCACACAAGGGCTTGAAAAACTGCTTCCTTTCACCTCTCCATTGCTGTATGATGTTTCCAAGTTTGCATCTTGGGAGATGCCAAGCCCCTAGGAGGTGGAGACCATGTCTTATCTATCCCTTCCTTCTCCATTCTACATACCCCTCCCTTACAGACCTCTTGATAATATTTTTTTCATTTGATTGGATCTAAGGTATTTACGAACACTTTGGCTAAAGATGACATAAACAATGTGTTTCCTTGGACTAGTTCCTTCTCCAAGCCTCAGTTTACTCACTTATAAAATGGGGAAGGTTAGGGGCATTTGGGAGGATTTTAATCCACACTTGAGAGAGAGTGTGAGGAAGACCCCAGGTGCCTCTCACCACATGGTGGGCCCAGCTGATGACATCCCCCTCCCCTTAATAGCCTGGGAGCAAAACAACTGGACAGCTGTATTTGTCCATCACATATTTCCACATGCCACGTTCATCTCTCTCCCATTCTCTTTTGTAAGAATTCTAGTAGAAGGGAAAAATTTCTAATTACCTGATTGATTGCCTTTTTTTTTTTTTAACTTTTGGGAAACCCTCTATGTGTGGATGGAAAATAAAAAGAGGGATTGTTGACCTGTTAACCTCGTGGCTGAGCTTGCAATAAATATAGGGGACCTTTCTGCTCAGCTCCCACCCTGATGCATGTGGATGGGTGCAGAATTGATGCGACCACAGCACACAGATCCACAGGACCACAGGCAACCAGAGTCAGGGACTGGCTAGCATTGTGTCCTCGCCTTTAATATTATTCTGTTTGGGGCAGTGGTTCTATTTGTGATGAGTCCTATTCCTCATATGAGGCAGCTATGGGCCTTTACTCGGCCCAGACTGGTCATGTGACTCAATCTCACTCCCAGGGCTATGGAGACGGGCACCTGTTCACTTATGACTTGAAGAAACAGAGCTTTCCTCAGAGGGAGCCTAGTTATACCTCAGTGCTCCAGCTCCCAGCTACCGTCCAGGGAGTTTTCTTTGGGCAATATAAACACTGCTGGTCTGTTTCCTGGAACTTGAGGTTCCTCAGAAGGGATTGTGTCCTGGGGAGCCCAGCGATGTCCTTGCTGTCCAGGGATGGATGCTTCAGGTCACCCAAAAGCCCTTTCCTCTTTTATTGGATATATCATGGATTCTGGACTTCAGTTGAACCTTGACAGCCTTTTTCTCACCTTAAAGATGAAGGAGCCAAAATCCTGACAGGCAAATGGTTTACTCAAGGTTACAGAGTTGGTCATTGGTGGTTCTGGGACAGAATGATCCACCACCATTGAGCTGTCATGAAAATCAACAAGCTGACGATATGCAATCAGCAATTAAATGTACGAACTTGTCTTAGAAGAGGTGCTCCATCCCTCATTGCTGAATATCACTATGGTCACCTTCGAAGTCCTCCCCTTGGGAAGCTCTGTACTGATGCCAGTGCCTAGTTCACTCGTCAAAGCAATTTTGGAACTTTTTTTCTAGAATGGCCATCAGAGCTGTCATCCTATTACCCTTGATGTCCTGAATGTCATCAACTGTCTTCCTTTCAGTATTTCCTTTATCTTTGAGTAAAGAAAATAGTCACTGGGGACCAGATGAGGTGAGTGGTGTTCCAATACAGTTATTTGCACAGTGCTGCCAACGTAATCACACAGTGGCAAGTTCGCGAACTTAATGTTAGACCGCAACAAATAACGACGACAGCTCTGATGGTCATTCCAGAAAAAGAATTCCAAAATTACTTTGATGGGTGAACTGGGCATTGGCATTAGTGTATAACTTCTCAAGGGGAGTACTTCAAAGGTGACCATAGTGATATTCAGCAATGAGGTATGCAATACTTTTTCTAGGGTGAGTTCATGAACCTAATTGCCAGACTTCGTATTGACATCCTTACATAGCTGTACTGTTTTCCCTTTGACGAATGAGCCTGGCACCATCACCAGTTTACCCCAAGGACAAACAGAGAGAGGCCCTCAGCACTCAGTTGATTTAAAGACATTCGAAGAAGTATAGCTATCCTGTTGCTGCACAGAGAGTACAATTCCTTTGTATCTCATTATTAGAAGGATCACAGTGGAACACAATAGAAGTCTCTGCCCATGTCTTGTAGTGCAGGACTCACCCTTCCCTGGCCTGTTCGTGCTGTGTCTCCATGCCAACACCATCACTGAATCAAGTACATATGAATACATCCACAGAAGGGCGTTTTACTTCCTTTCCAGCACTCTTTCATGAGGAATGACACAATCATCTCTTTAGTCATGCTGAGTTCTTTCTAATTTGAATGGATTCCTCTCTGAGTTGAATTGTCTATGTACTATAAGAAGGGAGTCAAGGTGGTTCACTTTTTGCCATTTTTGGTATAGAAAGCTGTGATTCCTTTGCCAGCAGAGCAAAACTTCCAGGCATCAGGTTGTTTGTGAGAGTTCGCATGGCAGCAAGAACTTGGTTGTGTGTAAGAAACTGCACAAGGCGGCAGTACCTAGGGCCAAAGTGGGATCCAATAAAGGGGGGGGTGCCCAAGCACCTAGGATAGGATGAGCTTAGAGTATCTGAGGAACAGGAGGAAGGTCTGGGGCTGCAACGAAGTGAGAGTGGGGGAGGGGAGGGGAAGTTGGAGAGGTGGGCAGGGCCAGACCTTGCCGTCCGGCTTCTCCTATATGTCTGTAAAGGCTCGTTTGGGCTACAACATGGAATAGGGACATGGGCATGAGACTCCTTAGCCAGCTCTGCTGTGGGCAGTGGCTCAACCAAGGGCCATGCTCGTGGAGTGGAGAGAAGGATATGTGATGGAGACCCAAGTGAAAGGCAAGTGGCCAGAATTTGCTGTCATGTGGGGTGGGAAGGAGGTAAATCAAGACTGATTTCTAGGATTCCAGTCACCACTCAATGGATGGTAGTGACAGTTACTGAGGTGGCAAAGCTAAGAGACAAACAGGTTTGCAAAAGGAATGAAAGATTGTCTTTAAAAGCCTCATAGTGCCATTTTAAACTACATTCTGACTCCATGTAAATTCAGGAAGTGTTGGCTGGGTTGCCAAGGGGGAAATATATATATATGTATATATGCGTATATATACATATATGTATATACATGTACATTGTATGTGCATGGATATGTGCATACATACATATATAGATAAATATGTATTCACATATATATCTTAGACACACATGTAAATAAACATTCATTCAGAAGCATGCTTTAGCTATTGCCTATTATGTTTTAGAAAAGGGTTATAGTACCCTAAATATACATGTGTGTGATGTGTGCATTCAGATCTGAACATGAGAATAAAACTCCTCCTCCAGGACCTGCCCTCCATGAAGGAGAGTCATGGATCTTGCCCAAGGCTCCTCTGCAAAACCAAAGAGATGAAGTCAAGTGAATTTGGGTCAAGAAAATGAGAGGGCCCAGAACCAGTCAGAATTGCTGATCCCATCACAGCTTCTGATGCTGAAAAACGTCACACTAACTGCCAAAATGATACCTTTGCCTGGTCCTGTGGTCAACAGGGCAGAGGAAAAGACACTTTTGACATGTTCAAGAAGGGGCAACATAATTCCTCAGGCTTCCATCTTTGAGCATAAAACTGCAGCTATGAGAGTGCTAATGAAATAGTTGAGGAGACAGTTTCCATGATCACTCTTGGAACCTCCTCATGGCCCATCAGCAGGGACCTCCTTGTTTCTGAGGATACATTAAGGAACTCTGTGAAAAGTATCCAAACCAAAGGTTCAACATGGGGGCCATGTATAGTCCTACTTGGCATATGTGCTTGGAGATTTCTAGGTAGAAGGACAAGTCATCAAGAAATTCATTTGCAAACAGCTTCTGGGTTCTTGAGAGAACTGATGAAGAGAACCTTAGGAAATAAAACTCTCAAACAAAAACATGACTTTAGTATTAAGGGCACGCCCCCAAGGGTGATGACTAGGGCAGATGGGCACTGTCCTGGGTCCCCAACTTATGGTGAATGGGAGAGTTGATGGTTGACAGTTTATTCCAAATGTTCTCTGAAGAAGCTCCTTGGAATCTGGTTCCCAATTCCTCAATCAAATAAGTGCACATTGAAAGGGAAAATTATCTTTGGGGCCTTGATTATCTGTAAAGTGTGAGAACAGGGAACACTAGAAATGGGAACAGTTTGGGAAAATCTTCAGGAGCCTTTAAAGAGGAAATAAAGACCTGGGATCTCAGGGAAATCAAGGAGTCTCAGAGAGCTTGGACTCCTAGGCCTTTACTGGGTGGAGTCTTGGAGTCTGAGACAAACAGGACTGCCTACTTTCTAACAGTTGCTGTCCAGGTCAAATGGGCTTAGAGACCAAAGCCACACTCCCAAACGTCACCTCCATTCATCCTTCATTGATGACATGCTTGGGCACCTTTTATATATGGGACACTGAGTCTGACTGCAGAAACAATACCTCAGTAGACAGAGGCCAATCCTTCAGTGAAATAATTCAACTCAATAGAAGTTAGAGAACACCGTGGTCCTCATTAATGATAACGTTTGCTTAGATACTGTGTCTTTGTGCAAATGTTCAGAAAGGACTCTGAGTCACTGACAAATTGTGAACGAGGCACATCTTTGCAAAGGAGGGTCTCTGCTGTCTGTCCCTGCCTGGATCTTTGCAGTACCCAGGTTATCTGGGAAGCACTGACATCCTCCTGGAGAGAGGCAAGGCATCACACTGATACAGGAGACCTGTGTGTTCCTGTTTCAGCTTGCTCTCTCCTGCCTAGTAAACTGAGGTATCCTGAGTATTTAACTCAGTCTATGTCTCTCAAAGAAGGCCTCCCAAAGTTCATCTGGTACTTAGGATGGATTAAACCCCCAAAGTCTTATGACAACACTGGTGAATAACTCTTCCTTCCCAGCTTAGTGGACATTCAGTAAGACACTTTGTGATCCCACACTCAGTAGCCAAGATATGAAGCACACTTCGTTTATTCACATTTATTCGCAAACTACACATTAAACGAGCATTTCCTCCATGCAATGTGCCAGGCTGGGCACAATGGGGACATGAAGATGACTAAGGCATGGACCCAGCTCTAACACCAATGAGAAGGGCATGATATAGGTCAGCAACAAAGGGAAAGTGGAAATTTAGAGTCAGGGAAGATCCACACTAGTGTGAAGTCCCACTTTTCCTTATGAGAATTCAAACAAAACTTCAAGGAGGGGACATCTAGGTGGACCTTGTAGTTGGATTCAAGGAGGTCAAAGGTTCTGGAAGCCTAGCCAGAAGGTAGGTACAGGAAGACCCCAGGATTTCTTGGTAAATGGGGAAGAATAGATCTTTACTAGACCATGATACGTGGGTGTACAAGAGACGAGAACAACCAGACTGGAAAAATGCTTGTCACGTTGACTATGGGGACACTTTGAAATAACAGTAAGAACAATACCTAATAATTATTGAGCCTTACTAAGTGCCCGGCTGTTCTCTAAGCATTTGGCATGGATTGATTAACTCCCACACAGAGAGTCCGACAAAGTAGACACTATTACTATCCTCGTTTTATAGAAAAACCAAGGCACAGAGAAGGAAAATAACTTTTACTTCTACTTTAGGTAGTGATGTACCTAGAAAGTGGTGAGGCCGAGATTTGAATCCAGGGAGTTCAACTCTAGAGTCCCACTCTTGGCTGGGCATGGAGGCTCATGTCTGTCATCCCAGTACTTTGGAAGGCTAAAGTGGGAGGATTGCTTGAGCCCAGGAGTTTGAGACCAGCCTAGGCAACATAACAAGACCTCGTCTCTACAAAAAAAAAATTAGTCAGGAGTGGTGGTACACACCTGGTACCTGCAGTCACAGCAACTCAGGAGGCTGAGGCAGAAGGATAGCCTGAGTCCAGGAGGTCAAGGCTATGGTGAGCCATGATTATGTCACTGCACTCCAGTCTTGGCAACAGAGTGAGACCCTGACTCAAAAAAGAACAAATCCCACTCTCTCCCACCATTCCATGTGGATCCTCTGCCAGTAGGAAGAAAGTTCTGAGCAAAGTGTGACCTGGACATTGTTCTCAGGAGATTTATCTGGCACTGTCAGAGCTGAATTTTGACTGGAAGGAGATAGACTGAGCCCCAGAAGGTTATTTAGAGGGTCACTGTCTGGACAAAAAGTGACCTTAGCTTGATCCAGGGAAGAAACAATGAAACAAAAAGCATATAATGGCTAACATCTCCTCGTGCCTATTATGATCTAGGCACTGGAATAAGCATGTTACATATTTATCTTACTTATCTCTTTAAGGTGGGTTCTAGGCTCATCCCCATTCACAGACAGGACAGCTGAGGTCCAGGGTGACCTTAATGGTCACACAGACAGTATGTGGCACAGCCAGGGCTTGCTCTCCTGACTTTCACATGAACCCTGGGAAAAGGTGGAAAAGTCAATAGGACTTGTCAAGTTTAACGTCAGACCCAGCACTGGATGGAATGCCCTGAAAAGAACAAAATCTTTGGGGCAAGGTAAGACCCTTGTTTTTTAGGGCTCAGGGGGGTAGGAAAGGGAACATGTGGCTGAATAGAAAGACAGTTGTCTTGGGGAGGGTCAGCGGGATGACATGACACACCTGAGGGATGTGTTGACGGTTTTTCCATGTGGGGTGTCAGAACTAGGTAGCCTCAGGCTCCCCACAGCTCAGGTGGTGATAGGTGCGACAGCTTCCTCCACACTCCTCCTCCTCCAGGTTGGTTCAGACAGACTGTGGAAGCTCAGGACAGTCTGCCCAAACAACTCACCTCAGGAGATTCCTGAGGACCCTTGTGTGGCATGTGAACCCTCACTGCACACCCAGCTTGTGGAATGTGGGGCAGGGGAGAAGATCCAGGAGAAGTCTTCGATGAAATCTTCTGACTGGACTCCTGGTGTGGGCACAGGTTCAAGTCTGTCCCTCTTCAGGGCAGCCCAGCTGTGAGGGCTCTGGTGTGTGATGTCACAGGCACTGTCATGCCCGTCCTTGTCCAAGAACACCAACCACTCAGCATTTGTCCATATGTATGAGGACTTTGGGGCTTGCTTGGCTCCCCTGAGTGTGGGGGCAGCCGGAAAGAGTATGAGTTAGGACCCCCAAGCAGCCTTCGCCTGACAACTGCCAGTTGTTGGTGGATAAATACTCTCATACCCAGTTGGGATGATCTGGGGGGATCTCCATTCCCTGCTAGCTCCCAGTGGGGTTAAGCTCCAGCTTCCCTGCCTGCAGGAGTAACTGGCTTTGCCACACACCTGTTGTTGGTTGCCTTCTTCAAACTCCTGGGCTCAAGCAATTCTCCTGCCTCAGTCTCCCAAAATATTGAGATTACAGGCATGAGCCATCACACCCGGCCTGGTTGCCTTCTTTCTCTGCCACATTACCTGCCCCAGGATGCTTCCTGGGACCATCCTCCCAGTGAAGTACCTGCCCTGGACTAGGATCTCAGGGTCTGCTTCCGGGGAGTCTGCCTAAGACAGGTGTCTTGGCCACAGAAGCTCTTCCAATGAAATCAAGGGGGAAATCACTCCTCAGGACACACTGCCTTCAGAACACACTGCCTGACTGGGTTGCTGGGATGGGGAAGCTTCTTTGCTTTAAAATCAGATTTTTTGTTAAGCTTGAAATCCCTATCTGGATTCTCTATACTATATAAGAAAGTTTAAGTGGGGAATGGAGGGGAGAGAGAAGGAAGAATAGATAGAATAAAATGCAAAGTTCCAGAACAAAAAAACAAAGTTCCCACTGGGTAGCATTTAGTCTGAAGTCCTAAGACCTGATAACAGCAGATTTCTTACGGAGCTTCTCCAGAGAACAGGATCATCAGGAAACTATTTACAAAGAGTGAAAAAGCCACTGGGCCCTAGTATTTAAAATATGGGCAGTGTCTTCTGATATATTCAAGCATTTGATTGGCTATTTTATCCAGATTGATTTGTTGAATATTTGTTAAAGACCAGTTCTTTAGGTTATGGCATATAATAGTTTCAAATAACAGTACTTCCTTGTTTACCTGGCTTACCTTACTTAGGTTTTTCAGAGGAAAAATAATACTCTTATGCATTATAAATACAGTCAGTTCATAATTATTGTATGCAAATCTGTGACTGTTGGCAGTCGGCTCAGAGGAACAAGTGAATAAGGTTTACTAACTATATAAAAATAAATTAAAAATGAAATACATGGAGTGGGGAGCAGGTGAGCCAAGAATAATTTATACACGTCAGATGAAGAGGTGCATTCAGCAGACTGCAGTTATCTGGCCTCCATGTGGCATGCTCTCTCTGCTGAAGAGAGGTATGGGCTTAAACACAAAAGTATCTCTCTCCCACTACCATTCAGGGCAATGATAAAATCAAATTTGAAACTGTACTTCAAAGCCCATTCCCCAAACTTCTATCTTGCCCTGGGTTCAGGACATGAACCAAAGTGAGCAGACCAACTTATGCCAGACCCTTTTCTGTGGATGCCGAGAAGGGATTGGAGTCTCAGAATTCTGTACTCCCTGTAGCCTCCTGGATTTTAGAGGGGGATCTGATTGGTGACATAGTAGTGGTAGGTGACATCTGCTGGGCCTGTACCTCAGAGCTCAGACACCGGAACGCTTGTGCAAGTCATGTAACTGTGGGCAGATCCCAGGAAGTACCGGAAGAAAAGCAGGGAATGAATCAGGGCGGGAAGGCCAGTGACTGAAGGTGTGTTAGTTATCAAGCAGCATGCTGGGTTGGGCAGCTAGTGTTTATTCCTGCTAAGGAACTCTGGGAGACAGGTTAGCAGATGTGTTTCAGTTAGTCTAACTGAGGCATGAGAACCAGGTTTTTATCCACAACCAAAACCCCTCTTGATCTGAGGCCCACTTCTGGGGGCTGTTTATCTATCTCCCACCATTTCCTGGCTGTCCTGCATTTGGGTAGAATGGGAGGTGGAGCCAGAAGAAGCCCAGAGTTGCACGGGCGGGAAGTTGGTTATGGGGTGGGGGGGAGGGCACACATGAGTAGTAAGCACTAAGGGGGCAGGTGGGGTAAGTTCTGTTCAGTGCTAGACACTTTGCCAGAAGTACCCTTCATGCACTTCTTGAAGCACCTGACGAGGTGAGTGCTGTGTTTATCTCCAGTGAAAGATGGGGAAACTGAGGTTTGGCAAGGCAAAACAAACTGCCCATGGCTACAAGCCAATCAATGGAAAATTCAGGGCAGAATCTCTTGTGGGTTTCACCCCGAGCACATGCTCTAATTCATCACACTTTATGTTCAACTCAGGCACTGGGGTGTCAACCCACCAGCCAGCCTGCAAGGGGCCCATGGGGCCCAGTGGCTAGGCCTGGACCTCCGCATTAAAGTCTCATGAGCACGTTGGGGGCGGGGGAGGGAATGATTTAAGATGTATCAAAACATAATTTACTCTCTTTGTGCTAATCCTCTCTGGACACCAGTTTTAGTTTTGTGTTGACACTGACAAATTAAGGACCTGCTCAGCACTTTTCCAAGAGTAAACAGCAAATTCCACAAGCTGTTCTAATCATTTTTCTCTTCCAGAGTAAAATCCCTTAACTAAACACATCTGCCCTGTGAGTGAGTTGTAGCCGGGACCTTTCTGACCGGATCACGTAGTCCCCCTTAAATTTAAACACCACACTTAAATGTACTCCTAAGTATCTTTTTTAAGAATTTGATATTATTGTAAATGAGATTTTTTTCTTAATTTCTTTTTCAGATAGTTTGCTGTTAGTTTATAGACTGCTACTAATTTTTGTATGCTGATTTTGTGACCTGCAACTTTATACTGAATTTGTTAGCTCTAATTTTTTTTCTGGTAGATTCTTCAGGGGTTTCTACATATAAGATCATGTCATCAGCAGAAAATTTCACTTTCTTTTTCCCTATTTTATAGTGAATAATGATGTATATTTCAAAATTGCTACAAGAGTGAATTTTAAATGTTCTTATCACAAACAAATTATCAGGAAGTGAGGTGAGGCATACGCTAATTACCTGGATTTGCTCAGTCCATGATGTATACATGTATCAAAGCATCACACTGTACCCTATACATATGGATGACTAGAGGATGTCTAGGAGGAATTGGACCCCTCATAGGGGATCCAAAAAAACCAGAATTATCTTTTGAAGGGTGGGACCCTTGTAGTACAAGTTTTCCCTGCTAGGTAAGTGTTCTGGGAACCCATCAACATCCGTGTACCAGCCAGCGTTGTTGTGAGAGGC
The DNA here is from genome assembly GCF_000164805.1 of Carlito syrichta. Lineage (NCBI taxonomy): Eukaryota > Metazoa > Chordata > Mammalia > Primates > Tarsiidae > Carlito > Carlito syrichta. The sequence continues at coordinate 406,244 of NW_007251414.1, read as the reverse complement.
TGCGTTTGGCTTCAATGAATTTTTTTTTTGGAAAAAATCATCTTGGGTGATTTACAAGTGCACCTGCCTACACTGGGCTGAGTGTTGAGCATTTTTGACCAAAATGGCATGACCCTCATGCCACACCTTCTCTATTCACCTGATTTCACCCTGAGCAACTTTTTTTTTTGCTTCTCTGGATGAAGAAGGTACTCAAAGGGAAATATTTTGCAGAAGTGGAAGCAGTAAAACAAAAAATGGCAGAAGCACTAAAAGGCATCAAAATGGACAAGTTCCAAAACAGTTTTGGACAGTGGAAAAAGCATCTTGCTAGGTGTATTGTATCAAATGGAGAGGACTTTGAAGCTGACTGAAGTTTAAACATGGAAGAATAAATACACAATTTTTCGTGATCAAATTCTAGATTTTGGGGGGGTTATACAAACACACACACACACATGCAATTATTTTTCAGTTAAAGAAAAAGAAAAATTTAAAAGCCCTTACTTCAGCAGCCTCTTCCAAGCCCTGGGTTGGTAGAAACTCCAGTTGCAAAGAGGCTTCCAATGATACCTCATCCCATCACTCATAAGGAAGGTGGTAGTGTCTGAATGGACTTGGCTCTGGCCTCGTGACATGAGATGCTTTGGGATGGGTTACACATGCACAGGTGAGCTGCCTTTGGTGGGGTGTGGGAGGTGAGGTGAAGGTGAAGACCAACAACCCTAACATTGACTGAACACCATTATATGCTCTCATAGATGTTGAAATTTAAATCAGGAGAAGTTCTGGAACTGGTTCCAAAGCACCAAGCTTTTGAGTCATATACACACTTTTTGACTTCCAATCTGGGTGTTCTTCCTCCTCACCAGAATATCCTATCCTGCCCTTGTTTTGGAAAGCCCAGTGACCTGACAGGGCCTTCTATGAGTCCTACTCGTTCAAATGACTCAGCTCAAGCCAGCCCTTAAGGGGATCGAGTCAAAGAGCAGCGTCTGGAGACCTTTTTGTCTGACTGGCTCTGTTTTGATTTCAGGTTTACAGCATTGGTGGAGGGAGGGAAGATGTTGAATTGGAATCCATTCATCATGAGGCCTTCCAGGGTGACCTCTCACCATGCATAGCTGTCTACATGTATGTGAATGGTCATGAAATAAAATAAAGAATCATTTCCTCATCACACTAGCCACATTCCAAGTGCTCAGTTGCCCCGTAGCCAGGGGCTGATTAAGCAGCACAGACGTTGGACAGGCAGTGATAGTCTAGACACGTGAAGATGACTCTCACAACTAGAAAAGCAAAGAACACAGAAAGATAAAAGTAACTCCAGGGCTGAGGTGGAAAGTGAGCCTAGATGTACACAGTGCTGGGGAAGGGGGGGCTGGGGAGGGGCCTCTCCTCCCAGACCTCGGTCCTTCTGTCCCCTGAGAACCGACTACTGCATGTTTGCTTATTCTTTGGCTCTGAACAAAAGCCATTGGGGCCTGGGTGAGCACACCCAGGGAGAGCTTTCCTAAAGTTAACACTAAAGTTGAACAGTAGAAATGACAGGAAGAGGCTCAGGCCTCAGAAAATGACATCTCTTTGACAAGGAGGCCCCTTCTAGAAAGAAGAGCCTCCTCCCTCCTCCTCAAGACTAAAGGGGGAGCAGTAAGCTGGGAGAGAGAGGAAGCCTCACTCTCCTGGGACATGGGTTCTCCCAGATGCCTCTCTCACCTCAGACTCCTTAAAGAACAAATCCAAATTAGTCTTCACTTTTGCTGTGGGTGGGGGAGGGTGGGGTTGTAGAGGTGAGACTCCTTCCTCTGCCTCCCTTTGGGAAATTGTGTGACCCAGGCATGTTGACTGGCTAGGACCTGTCCTGTCCCAGCGGAGGGCAAACCACAGGGCTGGTGACTCATGGCCAGGGAGGAAAACTATGAGCTGGGCCAATTAGAGACCTCTGGGGGTTGTGGATGAAGAAACTGACCAGTGCAGGTAGGTAGTGCAGGGTAGGTGCACAAGAGACAACACCAGGTAGAGCCAGGGCCAGAATGGAAGCAGAAATGCACATCTTCAGAGAAATAAAGGATTGTAGGGGGAGGGAGAGAAGGAATGCAAGGTCCAGGTCATCTAGGTACCCTGCTAGATTAGGAATTCCACAAAATCCAGGAAGTGTGGACGGAGCTGTGAGAACTACAACTCCAGAGGAAGGATAACAGAAGGTTGGCCTTGCTTGCTTCCCCCACACCCCAATCATGTCTTCGCTTCTATCCCAAGGGCCTGCCTTCCTCCAAAGCCATCCAGTTTCCTCTGAAGCTGTGGGGAGCAAGGAGATCATAATGAGATCACAAGACAAAAATTGGTACAGTTTTCAGTTTAAATGCTATCTGGGGATGGGCTGCAGGGGCTCAAAACTGAAGTCCCAGTGCACTGGGAGGTTGAGGTAGGAGGATCACTCGAGGCCAGGAGTTTGAGATATGCCTGGGCAACAGAGCAAGAGCTATCTCTATAAAAACTAAAATAAATTAGCCAGGTGTGGTGACATGTACCTGTAGTCCCAGCTACTCAGAAGGCTGAGACTGGAGGATCACTTGAGACCAGGAGTTTGAGGCTATAGTGAGCTATGATAGCACCACTGCACTCCAGCAAGGCCCTGCAACAAACCAAAGCACCAAAAACCTGATCTGGGAATAAGAGAATTTGGATGTAAGCTCACAAAGCAAGATTCCTCAATTCTCAGACCAGATAAAACCCCCCGGGGAAGGAGAGGAAGAAGCATGGGCAGGAATTGAGGGGGTTGGGAGTCCACCAATATTGGTATCAAACCTAAACATCCTCACATGGAGACACCAAAAAGAGGGACATCAGCATCTTCCTTGTCCTTTCTGGAGTACTTCCATCTGCAGGGAGCCCTGGCTTGACAGCCCAGCACAGAAATGCTGCCTGGACTTCCCAAGTGACCTGCTCCAAAAGAGTCAACCTCTTGTGTTACACGTGAGCCCCTACAGAGCACTGGATGCCGGGATGGAGTGAAGATGAAGATCTGGACAAGGGAATCTCTGCCATTGGACAGAAGGAGGCCTAAGGCAGATGGCTGGTATCTCCAGCATGGCCAGCCCATCCCTTTTGCCACTCTGGGAAGCTGAGGTGGCCCATATAATGGCCGTCTCAACAGTTCATTGGATAGAAAAGTTCCCTCTGTGTGAACTCAGGTGCTCTGGTACTTCTCAGAGCATTTCTAGAGTTTAGAACATAAAGATGCACATTAGAAACATTTACCCTGACATGCCTTTCTCCGGTGCATCCATGAACAGGTCTGGGCTGCTGGACTGGTTAGCAACCTTCTTCAGAATAAGAGTTTGCCTTCATAAGGGCTGGAAGACCATTTTCAGGTGTGTGATACCTTCTATTCCCCTGCACATGAGCATATAGACATATCTGCCTGCTGAAAGATGACTTACATTAAAAATGAGGAAGGAAGGTCCAAAGTTTAGCACGAATACTTCTGAAAGCTGACAAGGTGCGCAGAGGGTATTATTCTTGCTGTGGAGTTGGATCTGTTAAGGACAGACAGCTGTCCACACATGTGCTGGGAAAGAACTTCAAACACCGATTATTTAAAGCAACTTCTACTGGAAGAGAAAATGTGTAGCGTGGCTGATACTCTCACAGATTCAGTCATCTATGTCATGCCGGATCGTGAGCAAAATTTCACACGATATTTATAAATCACAAACAAACGACAGTTCTAGAAAATTACTCACAGTCTTCTTCCTCTAACCGGGGCAGGCTCAATGAATTTATGGGGTGCAAATTGCCTCACAGACAGGAAATCCTGCTTTTAGTGTCTCCGTGTTATAATAGATTGGACACAAAGCAGGGCTCTAAGACAAGTATGTTTTCTTGGGGATACCTTTTGCCGAAAACCTTACAAGGATCACAGATTTCCTCACTAGGAAGAAACTCACATGTGAAGAAAAGCCAGAAGGAATAAAAATCTTTTTTTTTTAAGTTGAAGTCTCACTCTGTTGCTCAGGCTGTAGTACAGTAGCATGCTCACGGCCACTGCAGCCTCGACCTTCCAAGTAGTTGGAACTACAGGTGTGTGCCACCACACCTGGCTATTTTTTTGATTTATTGTAGAGACAAGGTCTCACCAAGTTGCCCAGGCTGGTCTCAAACCCCTGAACTCAGGCAATCCTCTCGCCTCTGCCTCCCAAAGTGCGGGATTACAGACTTGAGCCACAGAGCCTGGCCTTTTTTTTTTTTTTTAAAGTCTAATCTTAGGGCTTAGGGCTTCTGAAATCCACAAAACTAGAAATATCCAAGAGAAAATTAAAGCTACGGAATTTAGAAAGTTGAACAAGAAATGGCTGTTTGCATTCCTCAGATAACACAAGAGACAGACGTATTTACATGAAAGAAAAGAGAAGGAGACATAAGCTTTGACAACAAAGGTTTAAAAGACTGTGTGGCATGGTCCTTAGAACCATCTGTGTCCCCAGACCTGTGCCCCATGAAGGCTGAAGGCCACAAGCTCAGGGGGCCCAGATGGAAGGGGGCAGTTTGAGTTTAGCTACAAATGCGAAGTGTGATTGGGTTTCAGATCAAACAGGAGCCCTCAGTGACTGGGTCCTCTGGTTGAGATCTGTGATTAGGGCCCATTAGCCTCATAAAAGAACAGTCCCGTGGCGGTCTCCCTGGGGTCAACAGGCTGGACTCTCTCCAGCCCTAACCCTGGGCAAGGCAGGATGGCAGAAGGATGGATAAGAAAGCTGCTTCTCACGGCCTCTCACGCAGCAGCTAAGTCATCTTGGCATGGTACCTCCCTGTGAGTTCCCTGCCCCCTCCAATCTCAGGCTATCCAAACCCTGGTGGAGAGGATCAACCGCATTCTTGGCTCCTACTCCCTCCAGACACTAGGTCTTTGACCACAAGGCTTCCTACTCCTACCTGGAAAACCTCTTCTCTACTGTCCTTTTGAAACCACCCATCCATTCTTCAAGAACTGCACAACCCTGCCTCCCTGACACCCAGTGATGCCTTCTCTGAGCTCTGAGCCCTAGGCTGCATTTAGTGCATGACCAGTGTGGACCATAAGTGGTTCTCTTCACTAGACACAGGATTTCTTCAGAGTGAGACTGTGTCCTGGGCAGCGAGCAGGGCCCAGTCCAGCACTATCCCAAAGGGGCTCAAGAAATGTTTTCTTAATGTCCAAGTGCAGAAAGTCTGCATTTAGCATCTTGCAGTTTTGACTCATGCATTCATCTGCTTCCTGTGGCCAAGCAAATGCCAACTGTTTGCCTTTACAGCGATTCTTCTTATACCCAGTTATGTTCATTTAATGATTCCTGAGCATCTTAAATGTGCCAGGAACCATGGAAGGTGAAAGAGATAAAAGGAACTGCTCATCCCTACACTGAACAAACAGTAGCTGTGCTGCTTTTGCTGTTCATTGTGCCGGACATGGTTCAAAGGAGTTTCTCTCGTGAGGCTTACATCCTGGTGTGGGAGCTTATATTCTAGTAGGTGAGATAACAGAAGATTTGGCCCTTGACCTTGGGGATGGTACCACTAGGCCCACCCTGACCTCTATCTCTGCCTCCCCATGCTCTTCTCTGACTCCACCCTGGACTACATGCATGTATGTGGACACCCTAGGCGGCAAGTTGAAGTTTGCACTACCCAGGTCCCTTCCTTCCAAGAGGTGGACCCAGGAAGGAGACAGGCATAGACCTTGACAGCAGGCTCAGGGGCTATTTGGGTAGAGGATTTGGGGGCTCTGTGTGCCTGGAGTGTAATCTTGAAGGGGTGGGCATTGAACCGAATCCCTGGACTTTTTGTCCTGTGGATTTTAAAGTGCGGGGCTCAGGGCAGGGGCTAACAGTGACATTAGATACCAGTGACTACAGGGTACTCATTTGCAGGCTATGCCCACTGTTTTAGAGATACATCTAAGGGGGATAGTATTCATTTGTGTCCACTTTGCCCTCTTGCCAGCCTAGGGATGCACTGCCACCAATACCAGAGGCTTGCCTGGGATCCTGGGCTCACAAAGATGCAGGCATGCTCTCTGCCTTCAGCTGATACTGCTTGGGTCCAGAGAGGAGGTGGGGGTCGGGAGAGAGGGCTCTGCCACTTTGGGAGGATGAAAATATGCAGTGTTTGGGCCCAGAGTGGAAATCTCATATCTCAGATGTCAAAGCATCAGGGTACTAATGGCTACCGGGCAATTCTGGACCTGACTCAGTGCCTGGGTCTCCTCAGCCTTGCGACAGGGAAGCCTTGCTGGTGCCGAAGGTGGCATCTATATTAATGGCCCAGTATGTGCAACTTTGATGAAGGTCAGGGAGGGCTGCAAAGATGGTCCTCGTTCATCTGGTGTTTTCAGAGAAGGTCTTTGCTCAGAGGAGACTTTTCATGCCCTTCTTTGGGGGAGTGGGGAAAGAGGTGAAGAGCTGATTGCTTTCACCCAGAAAGGGAGTCAAGTTTGGATGCCTGGTGAATCCAGGGAGGTCAACTGTTTTGTCAAAAGCCATACACAGGTAAGGTCAGCTTCAAGCCACATCTGCTCTGACACTGGAGCCCATGGTGTGCCTGTCCACCTTCTACAGGAGTGAGGTAAAAAGTAAGGTCACTCCCCTCCCTTGAATCATGAGTGGCTGTGACTGCAGTAGCATGTGGCAGAAATGACACTGTGGGACTTCCAGGGGCAGGTCAAATGACCATGTGTAGTCCTCCTTTGGCCGTGACCCTCCCTCTCTGAGCCCTAGGCTGCCATGTGGAAATCCCACTGCCCATAGTTGCCACCCTGAAGAGGTCACCTGGAAGGGCAGGTCTTTCAGCCATTATAGTTCAGGCACCAGAAGTCCTCTTAGAAAGAAGTCCTCCAGCCCAAGGGGTCCTCTAGCACTGGGGCCCCCAGCCCCAGCCATCTGAGTTGTCCTATCTGAGGCCCTAGACTTCAGGGAACAACATTTGCCCATGCCCCTTCTGAACACCCAACACAGAACTCACATGCAAAGCAAAATGGCAACCAGGCATGCCACTAAATGTGGGAGTTAGTTTTGCAGCTACAAATAGCCAGAATGGAATTAAGAGTAGTCCTGGGGAAGAAGGCATGCCACAGAGATGGTGAAGCAGGAATGTACCTAGTATAGAATTTGCCTGGAGCTTTCTGACTCTGCAGCCTTAGACACAGCATCTCACACACACGTCCTCCTCACACCCTCCAAATGGAAACAGGATGAATCAAAGACCTTAGAGTCACCGGGGCTATAGGGAAAGATGCTAAGACAATGGTGGACATTAAGAGGCCAGAAGGTGAGGGAACAAGCTGTTTTGATCACTTGCTAGGTCCCAGGCACTGTGACAGTTGCCATTACATATAATTCATGCATTTAAAAAATGCTTTGTCCTTACCAAGAATGGTCTGGAATGAAGCCATGAACAAAACAAAGTCCCTGTTCTCACATTCATGTGAGTGAGGGTGATGGTCAATAAGAAAATAACTATACAATGTCAAGTAGAATGGAGAAAAACAAAGAGAAAAGGGGAAACACTAAGGCATTTTAGAAAGGCTGGTGAGGAAAGGACTCTCCAAGAGGATGATGTTTGAGCAGGGAGTAAAGTTAAGCAGTGGACTTCAGAATCCACACGTTGGGTACTATTAGGAGGGAAAGAATGCTTGACAAATGTCCTTCTGCTTACAAACCTGTGGCCTTTCAAAGAGGTCCATTTGGAGATGGCCCCCTGTGTGACTTGGCGAAACTCCCAGGCATGTGAACAAGAGGAAGGGAGACTCCTCTCAGGGCACCTCAGCTGCCCCTTCCCCCACCAGGACCACACTCCAGGCACTCCAGGTAGAAGCATGGGAGGGGTACTTACACAGAGCACATGGAGGACCACTGCACCTTGTCTTCTGTCCTCATTGGTGAAGATGTCATTGGGGAATTCATGCAGGGCTGAAAAGAGAAAGAAAACCAGCTCAGTACAGAGGACAACGTCTTCAGTGCTATGGGTCTGAAGAGTATCGTCAGACCCGGTTTTACTATGGGGTCCATGAACTTAGCATGAGACAAAGCCTTGCATCTTTAAGTTCACACAACTCCAATTAAAATTTAATGTTTCCTAGCCGGGTGCAGTGGCACACTCCTGCCATCTCAGCACTTTGGGAGGTGGAGGATAGAGAGACTGCCTGAGCTCAGGGGTCTGAGACCAGCCTGGGTAACTTGGCGAGACCTCGTCTCTACAATAAATCACAAAAATTAACTGGGAATGGTGGTGCATGCCTGTAGTTCCAGCTACTTGGAAATGACTAAAGAGTACTGAGGCAAAAGGATTGCCTCAGTCCAGCAGAATGAGGCTACAGTGGCCATGAGCGTGCAATTGCACTCTAGCCTGGGCAATGGAATGAGATTCTGACTCAGAATAAATAAATAAGTAAATACGTAAGTAAGTAAATAAATAAATAAATGTTTCCCTCAGACAAGAATGCGGGTGACATAGCACAGTGCTATTGGCAGCATCTGGGACTCAACTCCCATGGAAATGTTCCTAACATGTGACATTGTCACCTGTGTGCAGCTCTCCCTCTCTGCTTCAGTCTTGCTTGGTTTTTAGGTCACCACCTGTGACTTAAAGCAGCAGTCCCCAACCTTTTTGGCATCAGGGATCGGTTTCATGGGATATCATTTTTTCCATGGAGCTGGGGGCAGAGAGTGGGGGATGGTTTCAGGACAATTCAAGCACATAATATTTATTGTGTACTTTCTATTATTATTGCATTGTAATATACAATGAAACAATTCTACAACTCACCATAAAAAAAGAGGTGTGGATAGAAGTGGATAGAAAGAAATAATGGGCAGACCATGCATGGACTAAAATGAGTGTCAGATTCTGGCTTAAAGCCTGATATCAGATGCAGTTGTACAACTGAAGTACATCAACTCACTTGCCACTCACTGAGAGGGTTTGATAGGAGTCTGTAAGCAATTGATTTATTATGGTTTCTGTGTAGTCGAACCTCACTGCTCATGTTAATCTGTATTTGCAGCCACTTTCAGCACTAGCATCACTGCCTCAGCTCCACCTCAGATCATCAGGCATTAGATTCTCATAAGGAGCATGCAACCTAGATCCCTCACATGCGCAGTTCTCAATAGGGTTGGAGCTCCTATAAGAATCTAATGCCACCACTGATCTGACAGAAGGCAGAGCTCCGGCGGTAATGCAGTAAATACATCTGTAAATACAAATGAAGCTTCACTCATTTGCCCACAGCTCACCTGCTATGTAGTCCAGTTCCTAGCAGACCACGGAACAGTACCAGTCTGTGGCCCCTGACTTAAAGAGTCTATGAGGAAGCACAGGAATGGCTATCTTGCAAAACTGTTTTCTAATGTTTTGATAACCTCATCTCAACATGACCAGTGTCTGTTTGTAACCTTATGTATTTGTTGCATGCAGGCACTGAAGACTGCTTTTCTGAGCAAGGGTCTGTGGGCTTCACTGGATCACCAAAGGAGTCATGGCTCAGATGGGTTTGAGTCCCCTGCTTCAAGTTGGGCTTCCTGTCTCTCCTTTCCTTTTTCACCTCACCAGCCCTGGTTTGGGTGTGGGCCATGTGCCCCTCCCTCTCTCTCTCCCAGCTCTCCCTTCTATCTTGACCCCCATTTGCCACTGGACTGGAATGTCAACCTCAGAGCTGTTCACGCCCTGCCCTGCTCCCAAACTTCCCATACCATATGAAAGTTCGAGTCTTTGAACTGGTGGTCTCAAATGGCTCTCCCGCCTCTAACTGTGCCCTGTCTCTCTGCCTCTCATAAAATCCAGTCAACCTCCATGGCCGGGTTCTCACATCTCCATGCCCTTATGAAGCCTCCCGTAGTCCCTCTCCAGTAGTAACCCATGACTTCCTTTTTTGGAGCTGTGTCCACCAGGCGCTGCAGGACGCAGCACACACCACCCTCACCCACAACCTCACAACACAGATATCGCTAGCTGATGGAGGTAGCCTTCCCTCAGAGCCTGCTGATGTCTCCAAGTCCTTCTCCAGTGAATACTTAGGGGAACCATCACCAGCTGATGAGGTGCATGTGCAACATGATGCCTGCTTGCCTCCTGCTTTGTCTTGTGTCCCCCCCTAAGCAGACCCTCAGACAAGGATTTAGGGGTGTATAGCTTATGAGAAGGGACTCTAGGATGCATGTGAATGAGGAGGGTGATAAGAAAGAGAAGAGAGTCAAAGACAACGCTTCTGGGAACCCTTGGGTGGACCAGAGGATTTGCTCAAGACACATAGAAAAATGGGAAAAGAACATGAAGTGACACTTCCCCAAAGAAGAACACGAACAGCCAACAAACATGAAAAAGTGCTCAACATCACTAATCATCAGAGAAATGCAAATGAAAACCACCACCAGATATCACCTCACACCAGTCAGAATGGCCAGTATTAGAAAGTCAAAGAACAACAGATGCTGGCACGGTTGCAGAGAAAAGGGGACACTCATCTACTGCTGGTGGGACTGTAAACTAATTCAACCTCTGGGGAAGACAGTATGGAGATTTCTCAAAGAACTAAAACTTGAATTACCATTTGATCCAGCAATCCCACTACTAGGAGTCTACCCAAAGGAAAAGAAATCAATGTATGAAAAAGATACTTGTACTTGTATGTTCACTACAACACTATTCACAACAGCAAAATCATGGAGCCAACCTAAGTGCCCAGCAACAATTGACTGAATAAAGAAAATGTGGTATATATAAACTATGGAATACTATGCAGCCATTAAAAGGAATGAAATCATGCAGCAATGTGGATGGAACTGGAGATCATCATCCTAAGTGAACTGACTCAGAAACAGAAAACCAAATACCGCATGTTCTCACTCATAGTGGGAGCTAAATGGTCACAAAGATGGTGATAACAGACCATCAAAGGGGGACACCAATAAAGGGGGAGATGATGAGGGGAGATAGGGTTCAGATATTACCTATTGAGTACAATATTCACTATCTGGGGAATGGGCCACTTGAGACCGAATCCCCCCCACCACACAGTACATCCATGTAACAAACATGCATATGTACCTCCTGAACTTAAATCAATAAATAAGAAAAAAGATAGGCTCTGTGCTCTGCTTCCAAGGCAGCACTGGCTTAAGAAGTCATGCAGATCTTGGGTCAGAGCCATACAAGGGAGGTATTCGGGCCAGAGAGTACAACTAGTATATAAATAGTATATAGAGCAAGGCTCACTTTCTAATGTATGGCAAGGAGAGGAGAGTCTAAACCACTGTATTGTGAACTTGAAATGCTCTAAGAGGATGGATCTAAATCTCTTCACCACACACACACACACACACACACATACAAATGGTAACTATGTAGAGGTAACAGACATGTTAATTAGCTGTGTCCACTAACAATAAGTTCCTAAGCCTCCCATTGACTGAACGGATCCCCTTATGACCAAGGAGACTCCCCCGACAAACTTTAAAAACTTAGTTCCCAGTCATGATGGAGGTCAGACATGCCTTCTTATGGCCCCACCCTCTCAATTTGGAGCTTAGACACAATGATTGACCAATGTTAATGTTAAAATAGGGATCATAAGACTGACAGAATGGACTCTTTGTGACAGTAAGATACCAAATTATAAACAGGACCCAAGGCCAAGCCAGGCAAGGGTTAAGTCACACAGTCCTACACTTAAAGAATAAACTATGTTCTAACTACCACAAGGTTTTTCTTTTTCTCTAGCAGCACAGGCATCCAGTTAAGCAATATTAAAACAATTATAACTCATCCAGCTCCAGACGCTGACTAACTGACCCCTGTTCCACCAGCCACAACTACAGCTTTGATTGATCAAGAGATTAATCTCAGTAACTTTCTGCTGACAAGAGACCACTGACATGGGCTGGTTCTGGCTGGCTTACAGAGGTTGCACACCCTGAAAAGATCTTATGACACATAGGGCCTCTCTGTAATACATTTTAATGTTAAGTCTCCACTCCAAAGTGAACATGGGTGGTATGTTCTATGACCATTCAATACGCATGAGGCAGGATCACCTTCATAAATATTTATAGGTCTTCCTGTAACCTGTTGAATATGTATGTCTAGCCAACCTGTTCAGTTTGTAGCTCTACCTCCTTCTTCAAAGTATTTGTCTTTGGTCTTGGCCAGAGGCTACACTTCTTAGTCTGAGAGATGGCCACCTTGCAAATTGTAACTTCTTACAAGAAGGAAGGTCTCCTTCTCTTCTCTCCTTTTCTAAATGTATAAGTTGTGCTATTATTATTATTTTTTAAGTTAATGGCTAGAATGCAGTGATCATTTTCCAAAGTATACATATATCAAAAGATCAAGTTGTATCCCTTAAGCATGGACAATGTTTATATGTCAATGATATCTCAGTAAAGCTCTTTTAACAAAAGCAAGGGTCACCTGTGTATGTCTAGCTCATCACATTCACTAGTTGTGTACTATCCTCCAGACATACAAAGGAAAAAGGGGACAAGGAAAGATGGGATGCCATGGTCACCTGAGTGTTTTTCTAAGCTGAGACTGTTCTAAACAGGATGCATGGAAACCCTCTGATCCGTGAATGGGGAAAAATAAGAAGCCTGGAGGCATTCCTCTTGGGGACCACAATGAAGCTATGATCTGGAAACTGATGACATGGTGCCCATTGATTGAGCACCTGCTCCAGGCAAGTGCTGTGTCTTGCACTATGCCCATGACCCCGTTTTATCCTCACAAAATACCTATTATTACCATTTTGTAGATGAGGGACCCAAGGGACAGAAAGATTAGTAACATGCTGAGGGATCCACAGTAGAGAGCTTCAGAGTGGGGCCACACACCCAGCAACCCCAGGACTGGCAACATCCCTCGTGACTGTTATCCCACCTTGCACTCTTGCCCTGCCCTCTTCATCCTCGCGACTTCCTCTGAAACAGGATCCCATCTGAGCTACATTCCCCTGCCACACCACCAGAAGAAATACAGCAGGCTCTTTTTTCTTGTTTTTCTTTGTTGCTGCCCCACAGGGCTTCAGCACAGGCCAGTCCCAGGGCTGAAGAGTCACCACTCCTACCTTCCTCTCACCCCAGAGCTGGAGACACGAGATAGGATGCCAAGGTAATTTATCCCACAGCAACTATCACCCACAGGAAACAAGCTAGTGGTCACCCTGGGACAGCACCAAGCAGAAGAATCATGTGTGGAAACCATTTGAGGCCCCTGATCAACCGTGAGGAGGAAAGGTGGATTCAGAGATAGGGGTGGATAGCACATCTGTGGCAGTCAGCTAGTTTTTGACTTCCTGCCCCTCAGTCTTTCTTCATGATAAGTAAGGTGGTTTTAAGGAACTGAGGGAGCCTAGGAAGAAAGCCAAGGCCACACTGCAAACATTTGTGTCTGCAATGTGCCTGTCCAGCACCAGCTCTGTCCTCCCACCTCACAGCTGTGCCAACCATGAAGTCACTGAGGACTAGGGAGCACCACAGTACTACCAAAGGTACCATATCAGAGTAAGGGACTTGGCTTTTGAATCCAGGCATTCTGATTCTACTCTTGACACAAAACAAACAGCAACTAGATGAAGTGACAAGGGACACACAAACTTGCTGGGCTTTGCTATCTGGCAGGAGAAGTGTCTAGTCAGAGGTCTCCATGCCTAGCCCACACTGTGGCCCTAGCTGGGACCCCTGGGGAAGATGTGAGATGAGATGCCAAGATAACTTATCCATCATGCTGCAGGCTGTGCCCTAGATGGGGGTGGGACCTAAGGAGCCCCATGCCGCATCAGGAAAGTCCACTGAGGAGTCACCCAAAGTCCTGGCTAAGCTGAGTGAGCTGAGGAGGGACCACAGAAGTTTGTTCAGGATCCTCCTTTCTTGGAGGCTCAGGGACCCCCCTCCCTCTCTTTGGGGCATGGGGGCTTGGCAGTGACCAGATCATGGTCTGCCCTCCAGGGCCTGGCCCCTGATCTATCAGCCGCTGGGAGCCTCTGGTTTTTGGTCAAAGGTCCTACCCCTGTCTAAAGCCATGACTGGCCATGAAAAAGTGTGTGAAAATTATCGATGGGGTGATGACAGCAGCCATTCAAGCACAGCCAGCACTGGAACCTGCGAACAAAGCAGCTGGCACTAGGGGTCTTCTCCACTGCCTTGAATGCGGCTGAGATGAAGGTGGGAGATATGGGGGAAGGGGTGGGAAAGTCAGAGGAGAGTCAGTCAAATGCTTTCAAATCAATAGTCTTCCAGAACAACAAAAATATTCTCATGAGGTCTGACAGTTAGGTTGGAGAACCATCCTAGAAAAAGTGCTACAACCCTCATTGCTGAATATCACTCCGGTCACCTTTGAAGTATTCCTCTTGGGAAGCTATGCACTGGTGCCAGTGCCTAGTTCACCCGTCAAAGCAATTTTGGAACTCTTTTTCTGAAATGGCCTTAGAGCTGTCGTCATTGTTTATCGAGGTCTCACAATTAAGTTCGTGGACCTGCCACCGTGAGCTTACGTTGGCAGCACTATGCAAAAAACTGTACTGGAACACTCCCTCTACTCACCTGATCTGGCCCCAAGGATTTTTTTCTTTACCCAAAGATAAAGGAACGATTGAAAGGAAGACATTTGATGGCATTCAGGACATCAAGGGTAATATATGATGACAGCTCTGATGGCCATTCCAGAAAGAGTTCAAAACTGCTTTGACGGATGGACTAGGCAACTGACATTGGTGCATAGCTTCCCAAGGGGAATATTTCAAAGGTGATCATAGCGATACTTAGCAATGAGGTATATAGCACCTTTTCTAGGTTGAGTTCAAGAACTTAATTGCTGGACCCTGTATTTGGTGGTTACCAGCAACATGGGAAGCATGACCGGGTTAAACAGGTCCCCAGCAAGCTTCCCCGGATACCCATCTCACTCTGACTAGTTTCACCACAGCTCCTCTCAGAAAACACATGTCAGGCTGATGATGGAATAGGAACCATGAGTTCAAAATGCTCATTCACAGCTTGCAAAGAATACTGTATATATTTTATTTTCCCTCTTATATAAACATTAGATTTTGAAAAAAAGCCACAAGAAGAAATGTCATCTAAAAACTGAGCTAGGGGCCCTCTTCTCCTCCCTCAAGAGGTCACTCTACCCTCACAGGTCTCAAATGTTTGTATCTTAGGCTGGGGCCCTCAAGAACAGACCTTGAGACGAGGATTGGAATGCCAGCAGTTTATTTGGGAGACCATCCCAGAAAACATTAGAAGAAGGGTGGAGAGCCAAGGCAGGGAAGGGAAGGAGCTGGTATAGTTGGCTCAAGCTTCCTGGGAGACGACGTGAAGCATACTTCAGAGTTGCCTCTTGCAGGGGCAGGGGCCGGAGGGTTTGTCCACTGATGCCCACTTATCACTGTTTAGGAATGTCCCAAAGTCACTGACCCATCAATGCTTCTGTTTAGTCCTGTACTGGCCAAGCCAAGCATGTTTCTGGAACCAGAGAAGGTCGTAGACAGAGTCACAGGTGATGTATCAGGAAAACCATCTGCATGTTTGTGTGTCATGATACCCAATGTCTACTATAGCCTGCAAAACCTAAGAACATAGACCAAGTGGCCTAAACAACAAGCATCTCTCACAGTTTTGGAGGCTGGAAATCTGAAATCAAGATGCCAGCATGGTTGAGTTCTGGTGAGGGTTCTCTTCCTGGCTTGCAAATGGCCACCTTCTGACTGTATCTGTACATATCAGAGCAGGAACAAGCTCCCGTCTCTTATTCATCTTATTTGGGCACTAATAGTACCATGGAGACCCCACCCTCATAACGCTGTCTAGCCCCAGTTACCTCCCAAAGGCCCCATCTCCAAACACCATCACTTTGGAGGTTAGGGCTTTAACATATGAACTGGGGAGCAGAGGGCACAAACATTCCATCCATAGATTTCTCAAGCTTACTTTGCATAAGATCTGAAAAAGAGGAGCTGCAGGTATCTAATGTGTAGGAAAAAACAGCAGAGCATAGCGCAGAGGTGGCAGAATACACTGTTGCTGAGATTTGCATTCTGAATCCAGCGTGGTAGAGCCCAAGGTTAAGGATGCTACTGCAGTTAGCTAGATTGTAACATGCTCTGATATTGAGCATCTGGTTCCACCATAATCGAAGCTTCTGAGATTCATTTGGAAGGGGCATTGGCAGATGATCCTAGAAGTGCAGAATATGAGTCAGGAGAAACTCTATGACCAGAGACCCACTGAGGCAGCTTCATCTGGGAGGCCCCAAAGGCTTACAGTGATCTCCATCAGCCCCTGAGTATGCACTATATACATAGTCTACCAACACCTACATTGCTGTTTTCCCAGGTGTTGCCCTGTTGTGGTTCGAAAACAATTAGAAAGGATGGTGTTTAAGCTTCCTAAGGAAGGGATCAGCCTGAAATCAAGGGAAGTATCCTCTCCTGGGAATCTGGAAATGTGGGCTCAATTCCAGCACTCCCACAGTGTAGCCTTTGGTGGCATGTCACTTCTCTCTAGGCCTCAATTTGCCTTTTGATAATCTGAAAAATGGTCACTAGGGTTCACCTTCCTGCTCCCACTGATCCAAGAACATATTACAGCCATGCACCAAGCAGATGCCTAGGAAGTGGCAGTGGAATGAAGAACTCTGAAGAAAAAGGTCCTCAGACATGGACTAGAGAGGAGTAAGTCCACTTTGCCTAGCTGCCCAATGCTTCTAGAAAAGAGCTGCAACAACAGAGACTGCACAAGCTCTCAACCTGGTCACAGACTGTTGCCTTGCATGCCCATGTGGAGCATGGCATTTGCAAATGAGTTGCTGCTCTCCAAGAAAAGAATGTATGCAGGCAGGGTGGTGCACTGAACTAGAAGGTCTGCCAAGTGGTTCTTGGTCTCAGTTTCCCCAGCTGTAGAACAATGGGTTAGACCACGTGGGGCCTCTAGTGCCTCCCTCGGAGCTGATGACCAGTGCTGAGGCTGTCCTGTTTCGGTGTGCTTCCTCACACCAAATCCCAAAGACCTCAGGCTTGAGCTAGGATGCTCGCTGTATTTGGGAGCTTACATTTTCCTTGGGTGATCAGTTAGATTTTGCACGAGGACCCCTAGCGGGGGATCAGGCTCAAGTCTAGATTCCTCCTATACTCCCAGAGTCCCATTTCTTTCGCCTGCGGATGGGTGTGCTGACGTCACCTCCTTGCGGGGCTGCTGTGGAGAATGTAGATAGTGTACGTGAAACACCTGCCACTGTGCTTCCAGGGGCCACCTCTCATTATTTCTAATCATAACAATAATGAGATGCTGGTCTGGCATGGGCAGAGGGCACATTCCTCTCTGGTTTTGGTGTTGAAATCCACCTACTGCCATTTCCCACCTGCCTTGTGTTGGTGTCTGTTTCCCCCAATGGTCAGTCCATGTGAGCTGCATGAAAGCGTGTGCAGTGTTCAGGCTGTTGGGACCACATGGCCCCTGTGGTGTGCAGGGAAAACCAAGAAGCCACATTCAGCTGACGGTTCATCCCCAAATACCTTCAAGGTCCTCAAAGACTCTTTCTGCTCCTCTCTTTCATCTCTCCAATTTTCCCTTCAGTAGGTCCCGCCAGCCCTGGGGGCCTTCAAAAGCGAGCAGTGCTGTTGCCATGGAAACCACAAAGACCTAAGTGGAGCAGATTCCCCTTACCAAGGCAACGGCAATCAGCATCCCTGCCTCTCTTTCCTGGCTCCTTTCATGAGGCCTGAGTCTGATGAGTCTACATGGAGGTTTGCAGGTATGGAAAGTATTTTCTGCTTTGTTTGAAAAAAAAATGCAGTAGGGCCTTGCAGGCCATCTTTATACATAATCATCACATATTGATCAGACGGAGCAGCCAAGGAGGAAGATCAATATATCTTAAGGCCCATCCTAATACATCCTAAGGCCCAGCTCCCTTAACACATATGAGCAAAAGGAATCTGGACCACTGCAGCCATCAGAACCTCAATCTCTCTTCCTAGTGACCTGCTCATGACAAAATACTTAGTGCAACTCAATTGACCTCTTGGGCACTGTGCTGAAAATGGCGTTCTTGACGCTGCTCAACTTCTCCCTGAAGTAACGGGCAACTTCAAGTTTCTTTTTCAGACATTTTTATCTCTCCTAGTAAAACCTGTTGCCCATACTGCTCCTGGTAGAGGCATTGTGAAATCTCTGTCTGCCAGGTGTGATACTTACTAGGCCTCCCACAAAGATTTCCTTGACTTTTTTTGTGGCCTCATTGTATTATAAAGTGACCATCCAAAGGTTTTCTAATCACACTATAGTTATTTGCTTGCCTCTATGTATCTTGAACTTAGTGACACCATGAGCTCCCTGAGGAGACAGAAGTCCTGTCATTTCTCTACCACCAGCCCGCAACAGGCTGAAATCCATGAAAGAGGACAACAAATGTCAAGTGTGATTGAACACAGAGGGCCTTTCTCTTAGGAGGTGGTTTTGTAAAAACACAAGACAGAATTATTAGCTGAGAAATGAAGTTGGGGGAACAGATAGGTGATACTCTCAACAACTGAATCCTGACTCTGGCAGCCATGAGGGCTGTTCACAAATACTCCATTTCTCCTTGTCCTGGAGACCTGGAGGAGTATTTCTACACTGTGTTCCAGATTTGGTGGGGTCATGCAGCTTGCTTTGGTTAATGAAATGTGAGAAACATGACATGGGTTGCACATGGCTTGAAGATCTGGTGCCTGACTCGCCATTTGCATTTGCTTATCTCCGCATTCCTGGAAACATATATCAGGATGTGTCTTCCATCAGCCTGGTCCCAGAGTGACTGGTATCAGAAACGTCACCCCTGATATATACCTTTGTACGTGCAGCAAAAGTAAAAATAACATTGTTTTTTGTAGTCACTGAGATTTGGGGGCTGTCTCTTTCCCAGCACATTCTTGCCCCCTCTGGGAGATCCTCAGCATCCTCATAGCCTTGTGTGCAGAGGGTCTTGCCTTCAGCATTTTTGGGTTGTTTTCTGTCTTCTCCACCAGACTGGGGGATGGAGGTAAAGGTTGCGGGATCCTTATTCTTCTCGGTAGCTCTGGTGTCTAGCAAAGTGCCTGGCATACAAGTCATTTGATGAATTTTTGTTGAGGAAATTAACTCGTGTCATCACTAAAGCCTCTGAACAAAACAGAGTTGTCCACAAAAGAATTCATGTAAAAGTGTATACACACATATGCACAACTTAACGAATTCATGTAAAAGTATATATATATATATATATACACACACACACACACACACCAACTTAAGTTTCTAAATATTTAGTTTCCAAAAAGCCATTTCAGTGTACTCTTACACTCAGTGAGGTTAAGTGAGCCACAGGAGTGCAAGAGAGTGGGGGTATCTGGTGACAGGCGGGTGCTTGGTGCTTTAGGGACCTGCGGTCTGCTCTGAGATAATTTTTTATTTTTTTTTTCTGATTTGAAGGACTGTGCCTTAATTACACTGGAAAATGTATTAGTAAATCAATGGAGTGCAAAAAACCCCACAACATAATTTCAGCCCTTACCTTGTGCTAGATACCATACTCAACCCTAGTCAAGTATTCATAGTTCTTAACACTGAGGAATTAACAATTGAGTGGAAAAAAGGTTAGGTTGGAGTAAGGGAACCCTCAACTGTCTTTGAAATCATCTCGATAGATTAAGTATTCTGAATTTAAGAACGAAACTATCAAGTACTACAGATATATATTTATCAGTTTTTCATTGCTTCTACATGATAGATAGATACTACATTTATAGACAAGTAAATTGAGGCCCCAAGAAGGCAAATAACCAGTCCAAGTTCACAAAGATGCTAGTGAAGGAGCTGAGATAACACTGGGGTTGACTTTCTAACATGTTGATTCCATTGTACTAGAAAAAGCAAATCGACATCCCCCACTCCCTTTTATTTTTACTTTTAAGGGCATACATTATTCCCTGCAAAAACCAGAAACAAAGTTCAGATTCAAATGGATTAATGTGTGAATGGAAACAAGGTCATGAAAAGCATTTCTGTGAGAATACAACCCAAGCTATGGTAAGAAAAAGCCTCAACAGAGGACTTATAAAACTATCAATCAAAAAGAGATTGCCAGCCAAATTTGCTGAGAACAGCTGGATCAACCAAATGCTTATGTAGTGACATTCATTTGCTTACCCCAGGCAACCAGCATTTTATCAGAGCTTGGAGACTTGGATTTGAAGTCCCCCTTCATCACTCATGAGTTCTGTAGAAAAATTCTTTAACCTCTTTGAGTCTTGGTGTCTTAATGTGCAAAACCGGAGAATGACACAATACCAGTTGATGTTGTTATTATGAGAAGTGACTGTGAAACTGCTTATGAAATATGCAGCACCTAGAATTGGGTAAGTAACTACTAAATGATAGCTATTTTTAGCTTTAATTCATTAAATAATGGAGGGAGGAAATATGGATTGGAGTGTTTCTCAAGGCATCAATACCCTGCCCATAGTCCTGAAGCCCTAACACTTTTGTGCTAAGCACCTGCTAGCACCTGCCTCTTCTTACCTGAAGGGTTTTTCTGGAACTGAGAAAGGATGCTCTGCCCAGACACTGCAGGTTGGATATGCTGGAGAATTAGCACCCCCTTCCTCCCAGGAGAAGCAGCCAACCAAAGTCAAATGAAAGGTGGGTGTATACATACCTCAGCTCCCTTGCCACTTGGATGAGATAACTCTCAGTTATGTTCTACGCTGCAGAGTTTCCAGCAGAATTAAGCTCCAGTTTCTCACATTAATAACTGGCTTTATAACACACCTTTGATAGGTTGCCCACCCTTTCCTGTCGCAATGTCTCACTTGTCAACTCCCCTACTTGGGACCATCTCAGAAACCAACTACTTATATTTGAGTCTACACCCATATGTAGAAAGGGGGAACTAGGAATTTTGCATGTTTGCACCTCTCTATTTCAACAAAGCATAGTTTTTCCAGAAAAGACCTTATCCATAGTCAGGTGAATTTTCCCCTAAATAATGGCAACAGTCACTGTGGGCAGTTTTCAGTGGACTTACAATCTAGGTAGCCTTATAGAGCCACCTTACTCCCGAATGTAGGTTGGGAAACTGCCCTTGCTCCTTGTGCATGATGCTGACATGGGTCCAGCATCATGAGATGTTCCTATGTTTCTACTTTGGAACTATTTTTCTAGTGTCCATATTGGCAGGAGATTTTTAAACAATCATCCTACAAGCTTCTGTCCTGGAAGGGAGCAGACATTCTTTGGAACCAAAGAATCTCAATCATTAGTTACATAGACTTTTGGCCTGACAGAGCATTGAAATGTAATTTGATGAACTAGAAACATATTTATTTATCAATAATAATAATAATAATAAAAACCCCATGGAATCAGTGCTGCTCATGTCTCTGAGCCAGAAGCTACCGTAGAAAATCCAGTGCTCTCATGAATAATGTAATATCCGCAGACCACAGACATGGCAGCAGATAAGAGGACTATTTGCAGGACCAGGAGCCTGCAACTTGCATTTGTCACTCATGTGGGATTATCAAGGCTGTGTCACTAATGAATTCTCATCAGAGAAAATGAAATATTTATGGTAAATATCCCTGTGATGTTCAGAACTTTATGTCCTCTTGAACCCTTTTGTTTCTCAAAATGTCCCTCAGTGCCAACGTCAGAGACAGATTGCTTGGATGGGTGGCCTAGGGTTTGACCCAAGTGCTGCATCTCTCATGTTTTTATGTCTGCTTATTGATCTTGAGAAATGCAGACTAACAAGCTGATGTACACAGAAACCCACTATACGGGTCTTTAAAAGGACCCACAGTAGTTGGAAAGAATGCCAATTCCTCCTCAGACTCTTGGAATGGATGAGACTTTGTGAAAAACTTCCTTAGGTAAAATGCACTTAAAGTAGTCCTTTTGAATGCAGTAATTTCCTATGGGAAGCTACATGGAAAATGTTTACTCTTTAAGCATTTATTCTGTAGATGAAGTATGCATGCTATATGGCTAATGGTTTCAAATCAGTGACCTTCTTTTTTTTTTTTTTTTTTAATAATTAATCAGTATTTTTATTATAGTTTTGTGGGGTACAGTTAAGGGTTAGGTGTACAATTACGTTTCATTCAGACACCCTGTAGATAAGAGGTGTTTTCCCAGCCCCAGACAGATATTTGCTACTGTTAATCCCCTCCCCCTCCCCCCATAGTTTAGTGACCTTCTTTTAAATGTTCATTCATCAAAGCTAGAAGTAACCTTTAGTATCCTATTGTTCTATAGATGAGAGAATAATAACAGAAGGACTTAATAAAAAACACAAACATTTCCCTCTGCTTCTTCTTTCAAAACCTGTTCTTTTTCTTTACCCATAATGCTATTCCATAATTGTCAATTTTGGGGAGAGAAAATAGGTCTCCTCTCATGCTTATCAGTTGACTGGTAATTACTGTCAGGTTGGGTCTTGGGTGGGGCCCAGGGTGGTAGAGAATCTCCATTTGTTAATAATATCTGCCATGGTTACAGGAATGGGAATGTGTGTGCTCCTTATTTACCTATATTGAAACTTTGCTGACCAAATTCTAAAATGAAAGAATAACTGGCACTCTTTGGTCCTGGAAATATTGATTCCTGCCACAATTTCATTTGACCTGCATCTATTTTTTAATAGAATATATTTAAATTATTACTAATCCATCTACTTGAAGGTATTTGACATCTTGGGAAGATTGAACTGAAATACTTTTCATCTATAGCTTGAAATCTAGTCTGTGATGACAAAATGAAATAAATATAAGAAAATTCATAGTCATAAGAAGACATATATAAATAAATAGACAAAATACTGCCTAATTCAGTTGACAAAATACAAGCTGTGCTCACTCAATTTTTGTTTGGCAACCTCTGACCCTCTCTTTAAGGAGATGAACGCAGATGTTAACTATAGAGTTCATTTGCCCTTTTATGTTACCACATATTAGATATTTTTAGACCATTTAGATATGATTTTAGGTCAAAGCATCCAAGAATCTGTTAATTACACATGAAACTCTTTTAAGGGTAAATTTGAACTCCAGCATTTTTTGTTAGATAACTAGGTTTGTGTGTCCAAAGTCTAAATTCTAAATATCATGGCTCCATCTATTAGACAACACTTGCCACTGAATATAAATAGAAATTAAGAGAGAATGTAATTAATCCAAACTACAAAAAGTAATTTTTAAATTCACTTTTCTCCATTTGAACCATCACTGGGCTCTGGTGAAGACACATTATAGCTTTGAATGAAACCGACTAAGTGCCTTTTGTTGTGACAATGTGCTTTGATCTCCAACTAGGTTTGTGGGTTATAATAGATCAAGAGTATGGACCAGTGACATGAGAGGTATCTTAGTATGGCCACTGTGCTATCTTGCAGTTAACAGAACAAGACTTGTCAGTTTGGGGCAGGCAAGGTCAAAGCAAGTGGGTTTAGAATCTACTTGATGTGTGTCTAGTAATTTTTGACTGCATATTTGACTTCATGAATGATGCAGTAAAGAGACTCTGGATTCTATTGTCTTCCTCTGAAGAGTATTGAGTTTTGTTCTAATAGGTAGTTGAATTACTGGAGGATTGCTTCTTTTGGTAGTTTTAGGTTTTAGGCTTTGGTTGAATTACTCTCCAGTAATCATATCTTGTGGTGATCTTAGGCTATGGTCTAATGAAAGCCTGTTTTGATTGTGCCCTTAGCTCTGGGATGTCATTACAGGATTCAATGGAAAGTCTGAGCTGTTTCTCAAGCCCTTTTGACTTTGATGACTTCCACTCCTCACTTTTTCTCTCCAACTCTGGGCAGCTGCTGACATTTATACTTTCAGTCTTTCAGCTGTTGTCTTCCCCTGGACTGCTTGGAGTCTTCCTCAGGCATGCACAGTTCAGGGGTCAGTCAAGGATTGGAGGGAAACTAATATGCAGATTTCAGGGCTCCCCCTCCTTCTTTTCTGAGATTTTCCTTTGTTCTAGGAACTCCAGACTCAAGTCTTTGATACCTTTGCCCAATTAGATTATCACTTTCTACTTGAGCTCTGCCCCATCCCTCATATGCTGCACACACAGGATGCTTCTAGAGAAGAAAAGCCAACTGGTACAGGTTTCTCCTTGTTTGGTTTTCTTTCTTCAACGTTCACTCCCCTCCAGTCTCTGCTTGTTTTATTCACCTTCTTCCAGAACATACTCTCCATCATGACCTGTTGCAGAAAATTTATAGTAAACCAAATTCACATTAAAGATGCCAAGAACTTGCCATCAGCCACCTTAAGATCTTCATGGAATGAATGTAGCCTGGAGTCACTGTGTGGCCTGGTGGCAAATAACTCCCTGGGTTATTTACTCAGCAAAGGCACCATGATGGGCTGACAAAATAGGAAGGCAGGCCTGGGAGGTGACCTAATTACATACCAACCTATACAAGGGAAGCCTAGGAGCCAGACAGAAAGAGCATTCAGAACAGTAGGCGATTACAGGGAGAGATGCCACAGCATTCCAAAGCCCTCAATTATAAATATTTCAAGGTCACATCATTCCAAGAAAGCATCTGTGGCAGTTCTAATGTCTCTGACAGGTGATGCCCCAAGGCTCAGAGGCAAAAACGTGCATTCAGAGACAAAATGATATTGGAAACCAGTTACAGCCAAGGGAGTGGAATTGCGTTTCTACTTTCTTTTAGAATCTGGAGGATCTCTTACATGTTTCCCATAAGTGTCAGATTTTGATGTCCCACACGAGGTTGCCAAATTGAAATTCACAGCAACAGAAGGTAGGTGTTTAATAAATGCTTTTCAAGTCCAGGCACATTTGTGAGGCTTTACAAAGAGGGAAGACAGGTAGACAGCAAACGAAACTTTTGGCCAAGTCTGGCCATTACATAAAGCACATGAAAGTACTAACATTTA
Source organism: Carlito syrichta (assembly GCF_000164805.1). Lineage (NCBI taxonomy): Eukaryota > Metazoa > Chordata > Mammalia > Primates > Tarsiidae > Carlito > Carlito syrichta. The sequence continues at coordinate 381,310 of NW_007251414.1, read as the reverse complement.
ATTTTGTTTTATAAGGAAGAAAGGGAAAATTCTGCTTAATTCTTGAGTTAGTTAAGAACAAAATAATGAATACCGAAATTTGTGTTCAAAGTAACGCATAAACATCAACCTGAAGGAGGGAAAGGTTTCACATGGTTCTTGACTCAGAACTCAATCAAACCTCAGATTATAAATCAATTACCTCTTGCTCAGAACTCAATCATATCCCAGATTATAAATCAGTTACCTCTTGCTCCCCGCTAGATTTTATGAGCTCATGCCACTGGCTATCTTATATCTTTTCAAGTGCTTACATTTCATTACAGTGCTAGCCAGAGTTAAAGACAGAGTACAAGAAATCCTTAAAGTAATACACATTACAATTTTGAGGCCAAAAAACAAATTCAAGAGGCTCTGGCAGCATCGACTATGTGATGTAACAACCTTGGTCATGACATCACACAAATCTGATACAATTGTACATATTTACTGTCATGAACCAGGACAAATGCCAGGCCCACTTGAGCCAAAAGATCAAAATAAATAATATCTCCTCTTCAGATCTCCCATCCAAAAACTAGTTTTCCATGTACTTGAAGAAGCTGGGTCCCAGCACATCATCTGGCATGCCACACTATTCAAGTTCATGTACTAGGTGGGGTAAAATAACTTAGCAGACTTTCAAAGGATGGAAAGGAATTTAATATCATTGCTTCCTTTGATCTTTTATCATGTATTAAGAAACACTGAGTTTCAGGGCATTTCATATAGATTTATGGAGAAAAATCTATGAAAGTAACTTCTTTGAAAAAAAATGACCCTTTCAATGTTTGAGACCATTTTTTATACAAATAACATTATATTCTATGAGAGACTCCAATGTTTAACTTTTCTTGCGTAGCTCAAATAAATGCGATCAGCCTGTCAAACCGGTCTCAGAATCTCTGATCTCCTAGGTAACACTAGGTTAGGAGAGGCAGAAGAGCTGCTGTTATGTCTGAAGATGGAAGCAGAGACTCCCATGGGGATCCTGAGCTGAGGAATTGGGGCCCAGCCTAGAAGCTTCCGAGAGGCCGGCGGTCGGGTGTCCACTGTGGGCTGGGCTGGTGAGAGCAGCACCGACCATGACACAGAAGCAAATCAAGTGGCTTGCTCTTGACAACCTCAGGTTCATAGTTCTTTCCTAGGATACAGGGTTCCTTTGAGAAACATCCAGACGCCAAAGTGAGTCTGGTTTAAGATCCCAGTCATGTCCTGTAATCAGTCTTTCAGGGACAAGGATGTGCACACATGTTTTCCCATCAATTTAAGTCAAGGGTTCAAGGCGCAGCTGCCACATTCACGTCATCCTTAATCTGGCAGAATATAACAGGAAGGGCATAGCACAGTCCTCAATTGGGGAAGCCAGATTCAAGAACACACACAAACACGTAAACTGGAGGATGATAGAGAGCAGACTATATTCTCCAACATGTATGTACTAGTTTGCATATATGTATGTAAAAACTTTGTACATATATGTAAGCACACAGGGGTGTGCATACGTGTATCGTACGCACATGCATACACATATGTCTGTAAGTATATATGAGTGTGTGTGTGTGAGATGGACTGAATGTTTGTGCTCCCCAAATTCATATGTTGAAATTCTAATCCCCAATGTGATGATATTAGGAAGCAGGCCCTTTGGAAGGTGATTAGTTCATGAGGGTGGAGCCCTCAGGAATGAGATTAGTGTCCTTATCAGAGTCATGAGAGCCTTTGCTTCCCCTCTCTGCTCTCTGTCATTTGAGACTACAAGGAGAGGTTGCAGGTCTATAACCCAGAAGAGAGTCTTCACTTGAATCTGACCATGTTGGTGCCCTGAACTCAGACTTTCAGCTTCCAGAACCGTGAGAAATAAATTTCCACTGTTTATAAACCACCCAGTGTGGTATTTTGTGAATGCAGCCAGAACTGACTAAGCCGGTATGTATGTAAGTTGCATATGTCTGCATAATAACCATCCCAAAACATAGTAGTTTGAGACAACAGTAACATTTTATGATGGTGTCTCACATTTCTGGCGATTGACTGGACTCAGGTAGGTGGTCCTGACCCAGCTGCTCACACAACAGCAATCACATGATGGCTGGATCTGGAAACCATGTGAAGGCTCAAACACTCACTGTCTGTCTGGCCCCTGGGCAGGGGAGAATCGGACACCTGGAGACTGGAACAGCTGGACCTCCTGGGGCTTTCCACCTCAATGTGGTCTTGCCATGTGGTCTCTCTAGTGTGGGGACTTCCTACACAAGTGGCTCAGAGCTACATGTGGATGTATCCAGAGAGAGCCAGAAGGAAGTCCTATGGCCTTTCGTGGCCTAGTGTGGGAGAACATTTCCATACCTTCTTCAGGTCAGGGAAGTAACAAGATTCTGGCCAGGCTTAAGGAGAGAGGAAGTAGATTCTACCTCTTGATTTTTAGCAGGGAGGGACAAGATTCTGGAAGAGTATGTGGCCCTGGAGTTCTTGCTGTGGCCATTTCAGAAGATGCATTCTGCTACCAGTTATCTCTACCTGTATTGATGACTTTGGCAAGGACCAGTCTATGGATAGGGCGGTGAGTGGGAAGTGAGATCAGGAAAGAAAGTACTAGTATGAGCCTGTGTAGTGGGTGGTGACTGCGTGGGGTGAGGCAGGCTTGAGTGAGCCTCATGGAAGGGATAGGTTTACAGAACATGGGAAGAGGCAGCCCAGGTAGAGAGGGAGGCAGAGACAGGTGGTGGGGTGGGGGAGGGGGAAGCAGAGATAGGCAGTGAGGTAGGGGAGGGAGGAGCAGAGCCTTAGGGGTCTAGTGGGGTGGGGGCTCTTTAATGCACTTATCCATGAACAAACAGCCAAGTTCTCCAGTGGAGACAATAACAGCTACTAATGTGTTACCAGGTCACAGATCCCATTACATGATCTTTCCTGATCCTCAGGGGAACCCCGAGAGCTCTGTGCTTTACCAAGTGGGAAACTGAAGCCCAGTTCATAAAGCAAGATGATCCACTTGACCTTCTAAGTCAAGTGTCCTTTCTTCCCCACTGCATAGTCTTTTCAGAATCAACACCAGGCATGGCTAAGTTCACACCTCCCACCAGATTTCAAGAGGCAAACATGGGATTATTCATTCCAAAGAAATGATTGTACTCAGAAATCTGAAAGACTATGTGAAACTGCATTAGATTTCATGGTACATTAGAATTCAGAATAGGACCCAAGACAAAAATTGGCCCATTTCCTGATCAGCCTCTTTCTAAGCCTCAGGCTGGAGAGACAGGACCCTGGAGGATGCAAAGTCTGAGATTGTGTGCCTCACACTGCAGGCCTCATGGTGAATATTTCTCTCCACCCAGAGCTTCCTACTCAGACGATGGGTCCTGACCCCCTCTACCCAAAAAGGGACTGGTTCGATGTTCTTGCCTTATTTAAGTGTTGGGAATGTCTGCTGGTGTCCTGACATTTGTCATAGGCTAAGAATAAGCTGGGGGTTGACTCAGACTCTCCTGTTGCCTGAGATATGTCCTGATGGAAAGCATGTTGGCACCTTTTGCAATAATTCTTGCTCTGCCCTGGGGCCTCTTTCTAACATTTGCACATTTTATGGCCATGGCATGCTGGTACCCCAATGCCTGCTTGTTGTGTTGGAATCCATAAGGGCAAGGCAGAAAGAGTTGGCATCAGGGCTTGCAACTTACAGCAGAGAGAGGTTTAAAAAGCTGGGGAAGAGCCAGCCTGATGCTGTGATGGTCCTGTAAACTCATCCAGAAATGACTAGAATGGCACCGAAGCCATCACTATCGGGGTTTGCCCACCTCCCTCAGGGGATTGATTTACTATTCCACTCACTCCAGCCTCCAGGATGCTTCCCCACCCAGGGGATGGCACCCAGGGCTCTGCCAAACTGAAAATCCCCTCTGTGAGGCTGAAATTGACCTGTGCCCTCTTTGATCTTGACCGCCTACCTATCCTGGTCACATTGCATGTTCTTCTACCAGCTTTCCTAGGTAGCACTCTTAATATCACCTTTACAGGAATGTCCATGCCAGGATCAGCTTTGGGAACCCAGGCTCACCCAGGAGCTACACAAATGTTCCTGCTTCCACAACATTCCCCTGGGGATCCAAACCATGTGAGCGATTGCAGGCCAGAGGGTGTGTGGTAGGCAGTGACCCGTCCCACTCCCCAGGGCTGTGGGCACGGTACTCCATTCTCTCCCTTAAAGTGATAGGGTCCCAAGTGAGCCACGCACGCCACTGCCCAGTCTATCAGCTCCTAAGGATGATGTGGTCTGTTTGGGCTCAGCAGATGAGCACTTTTCCTCTCAAGAATCCAGCAGGTTTGTGGGCCTTGCTGCACTGAGACTGGCTGGCTGGTGTTGAGGACCAATTGGTGCTAGACTGGACTTGCTCTGGGAAGATGTCAGTGCAGAAACAATTACCCGTGGCCAAAGTTTCCATTCCCTGTGCCATCCAGAAGGGAGTCAGGAGTGTCCTAGAGGCACACCTGAATTGTCTTAACTCAGAGGAATCAGTGAGAGCATCTTCTTGTGCCGTTTTTACTGGTCTTGAACATGTTCTCGGCATTTCTGTGTTCTTCCATCCCATCATTTAAAAAAAAATCTTGTTTTTACCTGGAAACTCAGATCCAAATAGCTAAACAGAACAGAACGTGTGGCTATGTCTTGGTCTGTCGGAAGCAGCAACAGGCTCAGGTGACAACAGAACACCCAGCCTCAAAGCTGGAGTATTGGGGAGGATTTGGATATTAGAACCACATGGTCTGGTAGAAAACGGCGACTTGGATTAGAGAATGAAAAAGATGGTAATTTTTTGTGAACATTTCCAAATCACAGAAAGAGAAGGGCTGGAGAAAAGGCAGGAAACTAAGCAAATGGTCAGGGGCAAGACTGGGCATGGCCCAGGAAGTAGAGCCTTGAAAATATCTTCCGCCTCAAAGGTAGGGACCACACACATTTTGGCCAGCCTTAGCCTTTCCTGGGGGAAACTGCACAGCCATAAAATGAATGAAATCAGTTCTTTCATATTTTAACAGGCCTGGCTGAATAGCTGAGTGGCTCCATACGTGACTGGCAGTGCTCTGCACAGGGAAAGGCATCCATGTCTGACTGGCTGCATGCTCTTATGTGTCCATCCCTCCCCGTTCTACAAAATGTGTCTAAAACCTGCTATAGGCATATGGCTTAGGAAGGAGAATGAATTCTCTTGGACAGATGAATGACACTTCCTTATAAAGGTGACAAGAACTTGAATAGCCAGTCCTATTCAAGCAGGACAGCCACGTGATTTTATACCTCTGCAGTAGAGGCTGGTGGGGCCTGTCCAGAAACCCTTCACTGGACTGATGCATTCATCACCTGGCGCTGTGAGTGTATGCTCAGAGTGCATCCTTCTCCAGAGAACTGCCCTGGTCAATGCCTGGATTAAGCCCTCCCTTCAAGAGGGGTGGCTGACATAGGGTACAAAGCCCAGCCCCTGCCTCAAGGTGGGCTGGTGTCATTCACATCCCAAGGTCTCAGGCCGAGGCTAGTCTGCAGCTGAGACTACTTTGCTGTCTCCTTTTCCTGCCTGGTCCTGTTTCTCTCCCCCTTCTCCTGAGAACATGCCATCAATAAATCACTTATACAAGAATCACAATCTCAGGGACCTGCCCCAAGATAATCTCTTCAGTTGGCTTTTGCTCTAAGTCTTCAAAGGAATAGGGTGACTCTTTGAAATGTAAAATGCCCACCAGCCACTAGAGGTGAGTCCCCTGGCTTCTTAGGGATGATCAGAGCAAGCTTTGTCTCTTCCAGTTCCTTTAAATCACTGCAGTTCAAGGCTGGACTGGGGGTTCTAGCTTTTTCTGTCCTGAGCTAAACCCTAGGCCTGAAGAAAGCTTTAGTCTAGGCTGTGCACCCTGGAAATCGACCAACAGCACGAACCCAAATTTGAAATTGGCATCAAGAAACAACGTGCCCCCACTTCACCCCAAACATCTTTGCAATAGTTAAAATTGGGTAACATTTCCTTCCCTCACATCGCCCTTTGAAGTTTGAAAAGGGATTCTGGAATGGCTTTATATTTAATAAGAAGTTGATTTCCCAGATGACTCCACCACTTGGAAGGTAAGAAATCTGGATGGAACTAGGCATCCTTGGTGAGACATTCCAAAGACTTGTGTGTACACAGCATTTCTCGTCTAACTCTACCTCTACCAGACAGAGAGCCTGTTCACCACAGGAGACTTCTCCTGAGGAACTCCCAACTTGACTTCTGGAGGGGGATTTTGTTCTCCTTTGTCACAAGGACTAAAATGTTTTAAAAGTTTTCCACAGGGATGACAGGTTTGGGTGGACAGGAACTGCAGTTGGGCACCTCAGGGCCTAAGCATTCAGATAGCCCAGGAAGCATCTGCCAGGTGTACTAAGGCCTGGTGGTCAAGACCAAGCCTCACAGAGACACCCATCAAAAGAAAGACCACCGGCCACAGACCCTTTCTCCCTCCACACAGATCTACATGCCCCAGGCCCAGGGGAGACTGCTAGGTCCTGCCCAGGAGTAGCAGGAGCTATTTTGACTTGGAATGCGGCAAGCTAGGCCAAGGAACTTGGAGCCAAGAGATACACAGTACAGCAAGCATGCCCGAGAGAGAACATTTCCCTCCAAACCAGGCCTCTGAGGAGCTGGGGGGCAGGGTGCACCACAGTTGATCTGTGCATACTCCTAGAAGGTTTGCTGTTTCAGTGTTTGGGGGTATGGAGAGCTAAGCCATTCTCTTAGGGTAGGGAATGAATTGACTTGAGAGTTGTGGCCCAGTCTCACCCTTGACACAAATTGACCTCTAACTCAGATTCTTGACCCTCCAGCCTGTGTTCCTAATTTCCATCCTCTTTCCCTAACAAAGTGTCCAGATTCTCTTCTCTTACTCAATTCCCTGCCATTCCCTTATGTCCACTTCACGTTTCCAGACAATTCTGTCCTTTTTTCCACCTGGTTCTAAAAATACAGAATACAGTCAATAAATACTGGTTGAATGCATAGACATAGGATTATTACATACCTCAGTGTTAGTACTTGGTTTGTTTTATACATTTGATAAAATATTTGGAGCACAGACTCTACCAGGTGCTGTTTTAAGCTATAAGTAAATAGGCGATGTTTACCCTGTGTGCTTATTTTTTTCCCTCTCCCTTCTAAAAATACATCACTGCATCATGTGCATCTTCCAAGGTATTGTATTCTAGACCTGGCTCTGTGGTCTTCAGACCCTCCTCACTGGGATGTCAGAGATGTGATCTGAGATGGTGACCGCTCGTGTGACTAGATCAGGGGGATGGGACTGACAGTCCCTGAGATGGCTGACAAAGAAATGGTTCACACCTGTCATGCTTCCCCCTCCAGCTAGTCACCTGGTTGGTTTGTGCTGATTCCCGTTACCATGACAACGAGGCCAGACCCAACCGTTTAATTCAGAGAGCTACACACCAGCCCCACAAGCAGCCTCAGGGTCCAGAAATAATTCCACACCTCTAGAGTCAGACATCAGCAACTGGAAACAGAAGATAGTACCGGAAAGATTCGGAGACTGAACTCTGAACTATTTCCCAAACTCTAGGGCTGCTGAAGTCTCACCACCATGGTTGGATAGCTCTCAAAGTATGGGAAATCCACGCACAATACTTAGAAGGTGCTCCGTGCACTTCTAGGGATATGGGAGATGATGTTAGGCTACACAAAAACAAAACAAAACAAAACATGTTTCCTAATGGAAGAGAGAGAATCAAATCACCTTTGCAAATTAACCTATAGTTTTGAAAATGGGCTTAAGAAAAGTATAAAGGAAATAATTTTCCAAGGAGCATGTAGATATGGCGAATAGTAAATATGAGATGTGAGAAACTGAGGTACGAGCCCATTGGCCTCTGGATTAAAGGGTCAAAGGTCCATAGTGAATGGAGTCCTACTGTAGCATTAATTTCCCAGAATCCTCTGCTCTCACCATGGGTAGGATGAGTGACCCTGAGAGCTCCCAGGGATTGAGCAGGTGTGGTGGGCTGGGCCCTGGTGCCAGGCCACGCATGCATTGTCTCAAAGGGTCCTTCAAACACACGGGTACATAAGTGGCCTTGTCACCATGGCACAGATGCAGAGATTCAACTCAGGAAGGCAAATAATCTGCCCAGAGCCACATGACTCCTAAGTGGCAGAGCTAAATATAAAGCCCAGTTTTCTTTGACTCCAGAGCCCATGCTTTCAAGCACAATGCTGTCTGCATTATCATAAAGTAAGCATCTGGCTGAGAGGGTAAGGAAGAACATGCATGACTCTGTCAAAGCCAAAGGCTCCATCTGAAATATTTTCCAAGTCGTCTATCTTCTCAGTTGGCACTTTCAGATCTGGGGCTCAGTGGACAGTGTGGGAATCTGCCCAGCCTGCTAGTGTTCACTTGCCACCCCCTTCTGTGGGTATTCAGTCTCCAGCAGCCAGCACCTGTGCCTCCTCCTCAAAGTGGGGGGGGGCTTGGACACTTCCAGAAGGGCTTGGGCATTAACATCACTGCTCCCCTGCCCAGATCCCCTACATAATCACAGATGAAGGCGGGTATGTGCAAGATCAACTCCCTTGCCTGGGTTGAGACATCTCAGAGGCAGGATTCACACTGGAAAGCCACCTCCTGTGGGATTTGGAAGAAGCCTCCCTAGGCAGGCCTTTTACTGAGGTGACACACTGATCTGCTTCCTCCTCCTCCCCCTCCCACACTCTTACCAGCACATCCTTAGTAAGTGACTTGCGCACAAGTCCTCATCTTGAGAGCACTTCTGGGGAGCTCATCCTCAGTGGGAACAGAGGAGGGGCAGATGTGTTTGACACATGAGCAGTAGGGTAGGAGAGGTGTGGGAGGTGCCCAGAATATGATGGCAGTGCCACTCAGTACCTGAGATGAGCCAGGGTGACCACAAGCTAAGGTTGCCTTTGTCCATCAAGGACAGTGGCTGGCCACTTCTGCCCTGAGGTTATTATTGTCCTCAGGGGCATGGAAGACAGATGACATTTGTGCTGTCCCAACTCAGGGACATGGCAAACAACACAGACTGGTATTGGGGAAGGAAACATGTTGAAGGAACCACCTTGGAAGAGGAGAGTTGGGGCCCAGATAGCCAACAAGGAAGGGGGGAAACACAGAGGCCAGGAGAAATCAGAAGAAGAAACACATACAAAGGGCACTGAGGAAGGAACGGCCCTCTCCTCTGGATGACTCCTACAAGCTCAGGTGAGCCACCTGGGGAAAGAAGGTTGGTGCTGATACCCCTGATGTCCAAACACAGGAATGGCAATGAGGACCTCTCCTCACTGAGGAATGAAAGGGCAAGTTCAAGTCCTTCAAGTGGCTATTTCCATGGCTGGGTGATTAATGTATGGAAAGGGAGGAAAAGGCAAAAGTGAGTTTTATTAATGTTCAAATTTTAAAACATGAATAAACTACTTTCTGCTCACTGAGAAGAAACACAGAGTTCAGAAAGGTTGCCATGAATGAGAAAGGATTGTTTCCCCAAAGCCGGTAATTCATTCCTAGGTAAAACCTACAGATACACTTTTTTTGAGTTGGAGTCTCACTCTGTCACCCAGGCTGAAGTGCAGTGGCATGCTTCATGGCCACCACAGCTTCAGCCTGCTGGGCTCAGGCAATCTTTCCACCACAACCTTTTAGGTAGCTGGAACTATAGGTGCACAGCATCATGCCCGGGTAATTTTTTTTATTGTCGATATGAGGTCTTGCCATGTTGCCCAGACTGGCCTCAAACCCTTGGGTTCAGGCAATCCTCTCGCCTCTGCTCCCTAAAGTGGTGGGATTACAGAAGTGAGCCACCACACCTGGCCAAGTGCATATTTTTAGTCTTTAAGGGAAGGCAGGGAGCAAGGATGGGCCTGGTCCCCTGTTGTTTTGTGCAGACAGCACCACTTTCCCCATGTCCCTGGAAAGTGGATCTGGAATGTAGACCAATCAAACTGAAGAAAATGTTTGTTTTTAATACTAGCATCTTTGGTAAAATCTTCACTCCCACATCCCAAACTTAATAATAGGTCTAGCTATCAGTCACTGAGTCATAATTATTGTCTTTTTAGCAGATGTCCAGGTCAGACTTTTTCAGTGGTTCAAACAGGATTGTACCTACACTGTTCTTTAAGAGAGTTAATTGTGCACATGATAACTTAGGGGATTGCCTAGGTGTCTCTCCCTAGAAAGGCAGGTCATTCGGTGACAAGGAAGGTCAATGGGACTCTTTGGCTCTGACATGCCTCTCTCTTGGTTTTGTGGATGGAGGGGCAGAAGATATTTTTCAACTGCCAGATTTCTCACAAGACTGGGAAGTGTTTTTGTTTTGGGAAAGTAAACCAGGAGCCATTTCTCAACTTCCTAAAAACCACGGGCTGTACACCAAAAAGGTGCTGGCCCTGGTCTCAAGATGGTTTCCATCTCATTACTATCCAGAGTAACAGATGGGAGGACATGCGGCTTTTGAGCACAAAAGGAAGAGCTTAGGTGAACTAGTCACAGCTCTTATGGCCAGCTGGAGTCCAACACTGAGTGGGCAGCATGGTCTCTGGGGTCCCTGAGAATATTTGGAAGTTTACAAACAGAAAGGTAAGCAACTCAGGATCACACAAATTCAGAGGACATGGATTTCCTCTGCTCCCAAAGACATTTCCTATTTCCTTCTACTCAAAGCCTCCAAAATCTAGGGCTGGACTTGGAATGAAAATGGGGGCAACATTCAACTTGGTTATTCAGTATCTTAAAGGGAATGGCACATTACAAGAGGGAGAGGCGCCTACCATGTGTTAATCTACAGGCTGTCAGTTTACAAGACTATGTGCTACTCTCAGTGCTAATCTTGTTCTGAACACAGTGCAATTTTTCTTCCATGTTCAAAAGACAGGTCAGGACCCCTGGATTATCAGGGCCATCTTGAAGCTCAAAACAGCTACAATTCCACTGGTGGTATAATGGAACACCCCAAAGGTCCCTGAGCTCACTTGAAAAAATAAACTGGGAAACAAACCCATGAAAGAGAGAAATATGCAGGTATTTAGTAAATGTTAATTATGAATCTAGACCAAAGGACAGGCGCCCTTGTCAAATATGTTATTATAGTGTTTGCTTAATTGTTTTGAAGTTGTTTTTTTTTTTTTTTTGGTCTTATCCCGCCAAGATAATTAAAAGAAGACAAAATGAAATGAAATACTTGACATGAAAACCTGTGATCTTGGCTGGACTCGGTGGCTCAGCTTGTAATCCTAGCACTTTGGGAGGTCAAGGCAAGTGGATTGCCTGAGACTGTGGGTTCAAGACCAGTCCAGGAAACTTAGCAAGACCTCATCTCTACAATAAAAAAAAATTAGCTGGGCGTGGTAGTGCGCACCTGTACTCTGGCAATTTGGAAGGCTGGGCAGAAGGATCACCAGAGCCTAGAAAGTCGACACTGGGGTGGTTGTGAGTGTGCCATTGCACTCCAGCCTGGGCAACGGAATAAGACTCCAACTCAAACAAACAAACAAATAAAACCTTGTGATCTTAACTCAGAATTCCGAAACATGAAAAATCCACATATCCTGAGAAAACAGAAACCTCACAGTCAGTCGTATCTGGGAGGGGACTTGTGTATGCAGGAGTCCTGTGAATAGGATTGGGAGTCTAGTCAGTCTCCATCTCATCCCGGGATGATGCCCTTTTGTCTCAAGAAACTATAGACAGTAGGACCCTTGAATGCATCAAATGTATTAGGTTGTGCACTTTCCCCAGAAATTCTAAGGGCAGCTATCCCTTCCTGAGTACAGAAAGACACACACACACACACACACACACACACACACACACACACACACACACACACACACACCAGGTTTCTGCTCTGTGCAGGTTGAACATCTCTAATCCCCAAATCCCAAATGCTCCACGATCTGAAACTTTGAGCACCAGCAGGATAGTGACACCTTTGCTTTCTGATAGTTCAATGTATACTAACTCTGTTTCATGCACAAACTTATTTAAAATGTTGTATAGTATTACCTTCAGGCTATGTTAGAAGGTGTGCATAAAACAGAAGTGAATTTCATGTTTAGATTTGGGTCCCATTTCCAAGATATCTCATTATATATATGAAAATATTCCAAAATCCCAAAAATCTGAAATCCAAAACGCTTCTGGTCCAGAGCATTTCAGATGAGGACTGCCCAGTCTGCACTTCTGCTCATCAGTAATGAGGCTGAAATGTAGTTCGGACAGTTTTCCAACAGGACTCATCCACAGGGACTTATGAAATGAGAATTCTAGCGAAAGAAGCATCTTCCAGCAGCACCCGCAGAGGGAAGTGTTTCTTCCTCCAGGAGGTTGTCAGCCTGTGGGGAGCTGGGCCCCCACTCTTACTTCTTCATAGAAGAAAGCAACCCCTTAGACCTTTCTCTCGATCTGAAGGAGAACAGAACCCCACACATGAAGTTCTTTAATGATGTATCGCCTTGTTTTGTTTTATTTTCCAATATAAAAATTCCCCTTCCTAACTTCTCAGCCCAAGTCTTGAAGCATTCAAGTCAGGAAGGAAGAGGTGTCTTCCTCAGAGACTGGCAGAACTGGGATGAGAGGTCCACCTGTCCTCAGACGCCTTCCTGGCCCAGCTTGAGTCCTGCCTAAAGTCCCAAAATTACAGCTGAGACTGGGGACAAATCTCAGGGTCAATAATAATAGTTCTGTTACCCAGGCAGGGCATGCAGATTCTCCTCTTACACAGCCTGAGAAAGTCTCTCTTGACCATCCCCTCAGGCTTTTGAAAAAGAGGGTTCCCTAGGGTCTGTTTGGGATATGGTGACATAAATACACAGTGATGGTCATCAACATGCCTCCCAATTTGGCCCAAATTTAAAGAAGGAAATACCTACATATAGACTCACCAGAAAACAAACAAAACACAACTGTCTAGGGAATTTGACAATAAAATGGAAGCACAGCTAGCCACGGAGAAGCATCATTCTAAGAAGGCTTGGAATAGGGCTTCCTGACCTCAGAGTGGCGTTGGTATCTTGGGGATAAGTGAATATTGCTAGAATTGAGTAGCTTTCCCTGTAGATTCACTGAGCAGTGGGTGTGGCATCCAGACTCCTGTCTTTACCTTCTCAGCCCACAGAGACGGATGAGGTGTAGGGGCTGTGATTGACTCAAGATGGGATTCCCTGATGTCTCCTACTACTGATGCTTCCATGCAACGAGCTGGGGTTGAGATCTACAGAGAGCTTTAGGTCCACCAAAGATGTGTGAGCCTGGAGACCACAGGTATGCCTTGTGCCTCTCTGAGCCTAGCTTTCCTCATCTACCACACCAGGAGAAAGGGATTTTTCTTTGGAAACTAAAGGGCTATTGTTGTTGCTACCATTCCGTTACTTGAAAACACTGATTCTGGTGCAAGAAAAGCCAATCTGATTTAGTCACAGTACAGGGAGAATGATAAGTAATGATTTAGTCAGAGAACAAATGGAATGATAAGTACGAGAACAATGAACTATGAAGGAAAAGAGAGAAGAGATGAAGGTGGTGAGAAAACAGAGTGAGCTCCTCGAGCTTCTGGAGATACTGGTGCCTGCAGCCTCCTAGCCCTCATTATCACATTACAGGGGACTGAACTCAATTCAAGAGGCACCTATTTAAAGCCAGGCACAGTGGCTCATGCCTGTAATCCTAACACTTTGGGAAGCCGAGGCAGGAGGATCACTTGAGTTCAGGAGTTGGAGACCAGCCTGGCCAACATAGGGAGACACATAGTTAATGCTCCACATTCACCTAACAGATTTCCCAAACTCTCCCATGAAGAAGATGTTATTATTATCTCCATTTTACAGATGAGCAAAACTGAGTCCCAGACCATTAAATAAATACATTCAAAGACCTGGGACCAGAACTCAACCCCTCGTGGGCGGGTTTGAACCACCCCAGTGTCTGCCCTTGTAACCACCATCCACAAGGGCAAGACCAACCTTGACTATGGCTATATCCAGGCCCAGGGAGAGGACATGGACTGCATTCAATTCCCAGGTCCCCTGCACAGCATTGTGTCTTTATTGACTCTGCAGCGTCGGGTGCCTGCAGAGGATAAGTAGAACCTGAATTTTCCCTCCCACTTCAGCCACAGCGTGAGACATATCTCATCACCGCTTTTCTTAGACACTCATGGTCCCCATGATTATGGCATCGGGTCGACAGAACAGCTCTCGTGAAGTGGTGTCACTGCTGTTCATGGAGCTGGGTCTGGGGAGAGGGAGGTGAATGAGAACCACGGAAATGAGCTTCTGAAGGGGAGACCATGGGCTGGGCCTGGAGGCCTGGTCTCTAAACATGGCCCTGACACTGCCCACATGTTGACAGTTTTCCTCATTATCTCACCAGCAGGCAGATTCTTTCTTTTGGAAACTTCAATTTACTTTTACAAAACGTGTATTTGATAAAATGTACCACTTTTGGCGCACAGTTCTATGAGTTTTAACAAAGGCATTCATTTATTCAACCATCACCACCATCAAGATATAGGAGACTTCTCTTCCCCCTCAAATTCTCTAGTAGTCATCTCTTAGCTCTTGGCAAAACAAAAATAAAAATAAAACAAAAACAACAAATGAATCTGCTTTTCTGCTCTTACGATTTAGGAACAGAATTTATTACGATAATGATTATTTGTAGTCCTTATAAATTCTGTTTCCCTATCTAATGTCAGGGCCTGCAGGAGGAATCTCTTTCCCTGAGTCAGTACAGACATGCTAAGCCCAGGGATGTGGTGGGAGGTGATGGTGAGTGGGTGGTGAGGGCAGTGCCCTGAGACGGAGCTGCAACTCCCTCCATCTGCTCCATTCCCCCCCAGACTCCCACACACTCACACTGAAGCTGAGGCTGCACCCACATACACCAGATCTTTGTAGGTAATGGTGCCCATGGATGGCATCCTCCAAGGCCCGGGATGGCTCACCACCTGGGCTAGCCCCAGAAGTAGGAGGCAACTAGGTATGGGGGGACAACAGCATGAAAGACAATGAGTGTTTGTTCTAGTCACCTGCAGGAGGCACTCTCTCCCTGGGTGGGAACTTTATTTCAGGTGAATATCTAGCAATGCAGGTAAGATAGAGCAGGAGTTCTCTGGAAGTGGGTTTTCTAGAGGCTTGGTCCTCCAGAATTGTGGACCAGAGGCCCTTCAAGGAGCCGGGGCCTTCATCACCACAGCCAGCTCTAAACAAGAGTATGTAGGTTTGGATAGATTTATTATATATGCATGTATTTATTAAGAATAGGAAATGCATGCTTTTGAAAATAGGTAATCTTCAAAGGCATAAGGAGGAATGAAGTCCCCAGTCCCTCAATCCCTGGCCCAGACACAACCAGTTTGCTCGATCTCCTCAGGTCCCAGCAGTGTCTTCTAATGCATGTCTTTTCCTTGAGCATAAATATAGCCTTCTTTCTTTTCTACCATTTTCACACAAATGGTAGCCAACTAAACACGTGTTCTGCACACTGCTATTTTTACTTAACATATCTCAGGAATCTCTCCACATGGGCTCTGCCATCCAGCCTCCCCATCCACTGACTGAGTATCAGGGAATGACTCCCTTCCCCAGGCCTGGTGATGGACGTTGATACTGTTGCCGTGTTTGTTATGCCAATAGGACTGTGGCATATCCCATGCATACTTCTTTGAGTCCCTAGACAAGAATATTTAGAAGACAAAGTCCTAGAAAGGGAACTGGTGGGTAAAATAATGCACATTTAACAAATTTCGACAGAAATAAAACAGTATCCAAAGAGCTTATACCAAATCCACACCTACCAGTCATGCATGAGAGTGCCTGGTTCCCACACCCTTACCAACACAGTGAATGATGCAACTTTTCGACTTCTGAAACCACGAACCAGGAAAGATGATGTCCAGAGTAGCTTGAATTTGTACTTTTGCTTATAACTGGTGAGACTGAGTATCTTTTAGCATGGTTTTTCTTAGGTTTTTCTTTTTCTTTTTAATTGTGGTAAAAAAAAAATACGTGTAACATAGAATTTCCCATTGTAACCATTTTAAAATGTATAGGTCAGTAGTGTTAAGTATGTCCACATTGAGTGACCACCATCCAGAATATTTTCATCTTGGGAAATGGGAACTCCGTACCCATGAAACAATGACTCCCCCTTCCCTCCTCCCGCCCAGTCCCTGGTCACCACCATTTTACCTCCTATCTCTATATAGAATTGGAATACTGCAGGGATCTCATATAAGTGGAATCACATCGTTTCTACCTTTCTGGGATTAGTTATTTCACTTGACACAATGTCCTCAAGATTCATTTGTGTTGCAAAATATCTCAGAAGTTCCTTCCTTTGTAAGGGTGATTAATATCCCTTGAATGGACATCCCTAATATGAAAATCTGAAACTTTTTTCCACAAGTAAAACATTCCACACCTGACTTATGTGATGGGTCACAGTCAATACGTTGTCAAAACTGTTTCGTGAACAAAATTATCTTGAATTCCTAGGCTCAAATGATCCTTTTGCTTCGGCTTCCCAAAGTGCTGGGTTTACAGGCATGAGCCATTACTCCTGGCTGACATGCACAGAATTATTTAAAATATTGTATAAAATTACCTTCAGGTTATGTGTATAAGGTATATATAAAACACACATGAATTTTGTGTTTAGACTTGGTTCCTATTCCCAAGATATCTCATTATATATATGCAAATATTCTAGAACCTGAAATCCTAAATACCTGTTCCAAGCATTTCAGAGAAGGAATACCCAACCAAACAGCACATTTGTCATCCATTCATCTGTTGATGGATACTTGAGTGGCTTCCACCTCTTGGCTACTGTGACTAATGTTGCTATGAACATGGGTGTGTAAATATCTCTTCAGGCCACTGCTTTCAATTCCTTTGGATAGATGACCCCTGGTGAAGTTGATGGGTCATATGGCAATCCTATTGTTATTTTCTTCATTATGTTTTAATGCCATTGCATTTCCAGTTAACCCTTAACCACCAACCAGACCTCAACTCCCAGAAGTCCCTCTCTCGGATGTTCAAATCCATCACAGACTTTGTCCTTAGCTCCCTCAGTGTCCTTTGGAACTTCTGCGACCCAAGAATAAAGCCAGAAAGCAGCCTGAGCAGTGTGGAGCCCACCTGGCCCCATAGTTGCCCGAAGCTGGGTTATCAACACCACAGTTCCACACATGCTCAGTCCTCAGGGTGTCTGGCTCAGCTCTCCCCTCCCGGGGCCATGTAGACCTGCAGGCTACTCCTACTCACAGTCCCACTTGTGTACACAGCAAAGACGGTAGCTGTTTTGTGCATATGGAGCATCATTTAACCTCAGGGCAAAAAAAAAAAAAAAAAAAGAAAGAAAGAAGGAAAGAAAGGAAAAAACCCAAACTAGTGCAGCTTGTAAAAATGCCACCTACCCTTAATATCTTGCCAAATATTCTAAAGCCTAAATTTAGGGTTGGTTAAAAACATACATACACAATTACTCCACGACCTCACAAGCCACTGAAATGTGATCGCCAAATTCTGTGTCCAGTGTCTTAGGCCAAAATTTATTTTCCATTTATTCCAATTGCAAAGAACATTTTTTTTCTTTTGGTCCCTTTTCCCACTGCTTTGGAAAGCCAAGCTCAGTCAAAAATCTGCCAAGGAGCTATTGTTTGTTAAATGTCAACCTTCACGGGGTGGATAGGAGGAGAATTATCCATCATAGAGTACAGCTGTCTTCTGGATTCTGTGGTCAGTGGGACAGTTTGATCAATGAATCAGGACTGATCATTGGCCCTGATGTGTCTGGCCTCAGCAGTCATTAATTACAAGCAAACAAGCTAATCATTAGTAGGTTATTTATTGCTATAGAGCCTAAATCCCTGCAGTGGAGACAGAAGGTGTGTTGACACGTGAGCTTGGCCAGAAGGTTGTGCTGGCTGCACCATACCAGAGAGGGAAAGACCACAGCATCGCCATGGTCCATCCCTACAACTCAGCGCCTTCCCATCCACTAAGCTGGTCTTTGCACCGAATCATAAACCCTGAGAATGAATTCAGCGTGCACAGGTGCAGAGCTGCCTGCCGACAGAGCTGTGTGCTTGGGGCATCCTCAGACTCTTCCCAAGAGTCCTTCTCTGAGACCTCCCTACATCAGGAAATATCTCAGTAGAAGGGTTCTCACCACCCAGAACACTTCAGCAAGGTATAGGGTCTGTCCTCACAGAAGCAAGGACAGTCCTCAAACACGAAAGGAAGTGAGGTTAATCCCAGGCTTGCTGCATTCATTCAGTCATTCATTCAGATAACATTTGTTGAGTAAGTACCTGTTATGTGGGGATAAAGAAAGATTGCAATGTAGTGGGGGGGGTTGAGTGGTGATTTAATTTCATGAATGAATGCAACATTTCAACTATGACGAGCACCAGGAATATGCCCCCTAGGACTCTAAGAGCCTGTGCTAGGGAGACTGTGAGTCTTAGCCTGGGGACTTTTGGGAGGGGGAGCAAGAAGAGTTGGAGTGGAGTAGGGATAAGTGGAGGCCCACTGTTCCAGGAAGAGGAAAAGCCCAGGGAAGCCCTGGAGAGGGAGGACAGCATGGTGTAGAAACAGTGGAAGAAGAGAGGTTGGAGGGGAGAAAACTGGGGATGAGGGAGTTAGGGGTGCCAGGTCACATGGGCTGGGGTGAGGAAAGGGCCAGGTTAAAGTGTTGGTCTTTACCGCCAGAGCAATGGGAAGCCATTTGTGCATTTCTTAAAAGGGGGCACACAGTCAGGTTTCATTTCCTGAAGGATCATCCTGGCTTTGTGTAAGTCCAGCTGAGAGGAGGAAGTGTGCATCGGGAACAGGAGCCCAGGAGAATTGACAGGAATGGGGGTGGGTCAAGAGGTCAGTTTGGACATATGGAGTTGGAGGAGCCTATGGATTTCTAGGAGGGTGTCTGCTAGGTCTAGAGCTCGAGAGTATGGGGCTAGAGCTCAAAGGAGAGCCCTGGGGCCAGATAGGGTACCTCACATCCACTACAGAGAAGGAGGTTCTGGATGGAAGAAATACTGTCTGGGCTCTCTGGATGAAATGAAATGCTAACCTGACTCTCCTGACTTCTCCAGGGATCCCCATGGATACTCTCCCCTGCCGTCCCACCCACCCAGAACTCCACTAATCCCAAATCGGACTCACTTTATTCTCTCCATTTTGGCTATTGCCCTGTATCCTTTTAATCGATTGGTGGGATGGTCATTTCTCCCGGCACCCAACTAAAAAATCAGAGTCATTCTGGATTTGCCTAAATCCCTATAAAAGTCTTCTTCTAGTGATAGAAAAGTATTTCATTTGGGTCTAAAGTCAGGCCTCTTGGATTCCCATTCTGACACCACCACTGGACAACCTTGAACCAGCCCTGCCTCAATTTCCTCATCTAAGATTGTGGCTCTGGCCTCATACTTCACAAGAGTTGTGTAAAGCTAAGCACTAGAACATGTTAGGTGCTAAAACCAGTGTCCGGCACATAGCCATTGCTCAATAAACATTAGTTATCATGACATAACTGTCTCTTTCAACATACTTTGATGTACACTAACAGCCAAGATGAAGCAACGCAGCATCTTCTGTTAAGAGTGTTGCCTACAATGTGTGTTTCTTTCTCTGGCTTGGCTACTCCCAATAGGCAGGGGCTGCCTCTCATTCATATTTGATTCCCAAAGTCCCTGTTATAAAGCCCTGAATGTGTTCATAATGACTGTTCCTTTGGTGAACATGCAGCCATGAGAAATTTTATAAGTCCGAGCATGTAGTGGGCAGTGAGAAAAATGAGCATTTATAATTATTAGTATACTATCACATTAGTTCCTGTCAGGAACCCAAAAGTATTTTCAGAGTTTCTGTATTCAAAGGGTTAGTCAACATGCATTTATTAAATTCAACTGGATTTTTCTTGGCACTATTAAACTCAGTTCTGTTGTTTCAGCCTTCCAGGAGGACAGAAAAGCCAGGGAGGATAAGTATCCTAGGACTGAAATATTCACGAACAATGAACCCAGCTCTTAGATTGAGTCCACTGACCGGAGGAACTCAAGTAAGGCAACTGGCCTTTTGGGAACTTTTCCTTCTACAAGATCAGCACACAGAATCGCTCTCTGATAATGAAGCACATGGAGTCTACAGAATGTTCTGGACTCCTCTGTGAACAGGGTCTCAGGAGCTGAATAGACTAGATGTCTGACAAAGGCAAAGAACCAAGTCTAGACTGAGGATGCCACCACTTATCAGGTACACACCCTCCTGGGCAAGCCCCCAATTAGTTTCTGCAATAGTGTGCCTTAAAACAAGCACATGTATAAGCCAACATTTAGGTAGCTGTGTGTCCAATGGTGTAATGTGGTTCCATAGGCAAGATGACCCAGCTGGGTAAAAGCGGGTTTGGGAAGTCAAGAGAGCAACGTGAAATATGGTCCTCATTTCTATGAGTGGCCATTTCACAGAATCACCAGCAATTAGAGTTGCTCCTTAGTCAAAAGGAGAAAATGACCACAGAGAGGTGGAGTGAGTCCTCTTAGCTCCCCAGTCGAAGGCCAGTCACCTAAGCCCTCTGTGTCCTAGGAAGTTCACCTTGTACACAGTTGGCGCCCCGTCACAGTGTATTGAAATTTCAGTCCAAAAGAGGTGGCAAAGATGAGCTTGCTTACAACACTGTTAAGGGTTCACATAAGATTATGCTTTCTCTGCCAGGCTCTTGCTAAGCCCTTGATATGCATTTCCTGAATTCTGCAACCCCCATATGAAGTGTGCACCCCAATGGTCCCTTTTGTACAGAGGGAAGAAGTGAGCCCCACTGAGTTTGAGCAGCTTGCCCAAGTCCCCTGAATGAGCAGTATTGGAGCCAGCGCCCTTTAGAATTGTCTTTCAAGATCCTCAAACCAGCATGTGACTGGGGCTGTCAGTTTCCCAACCACATACCCTGAGTGTTCATGATCCTCATGCAAGTGGCTGAGACTCTCTCTATGCCCAGTGGGAGCTGGAGGGTAAGACTGCTATTTCTTCCTCCTTCACGGTCTCCCAAAGATCCCTGGCAGAAGGGACAGAGCTCTGGATGTCCACAAAAGCAACCAGCCGGGTCACATACCTAATCTTGATTTCCTGCCTTCCCTTGTTTCACTTTCCCACTGGTCCTCCAAACTTCCTGGCATCACCTCCCCAAATAAACCGTCGGTTCTTGATACTTCATTCAGCATCTGCTCCTTGGAGAAGCCTGTCCAAGACAGCATGAGAAACAACAAAAAGGTTCTCTTTCTGTATCTGTGAGGATGGAGACCATAAGCCCTTCATGAAACACTTAAAGGAAGTGTCAGGGAAGCCAGCCTGGAGGAGCTGCCTTCTCCCATGAACACAGATGAGGAGCAGTCACAAAGCCAAGGAGAGTTGGGTGCAAAATGGGTAAAGTGAGAGACCTTGCAATAAGTAATTAACCTGCAGCCCACCACAGTTAGATGTTTCAGTAAAGGAGCTGAAACTAATCAGATATTGGCAGGAAGAAAGCTACATGTGTTAGCCTCGGAAGACTAAGACGTCCGGGACCATGACTTTCTGTACGCTTTTGATCTTTCATCTGGGAGTGGCCAGTCATGGAGCCTGGCGTGGGCCTACAAGAATTCCACAGCAACCTCAGAGGCCCTCAACACATTAAAGGACAGCAGAGCACCCACAATGCTTTGCTTTCAAAGGGGACTTGCCACTGACAAGCGAGACCATCTATTGGCTCGTTCTGTCAACAGCAGTTGATTGACACTGGGGGTGACTGACCCAGACATTGAGGATGCAGATGAACGTGGGGTAACTCTTGCCCTCAAGTACTCTTGGTTTGCAGTTCCTTGTTATATTACGTGAATGAGCTGGGCAGGGTCTGAATGGCCTGATGAACCTGAACTTCTCCATTGGACACTGAGGGGCATGCATGGTTCTTTCAGAGCATAAAGGCTCTTGGGTGACTTGCTGCCTGAGTGTGGCTTAGGTGGTAGAAATGCTCGCCTTACACTAGCAAGGTCAGG
The DNA here is from genome assembly GCF_000164805.1 of Carlito syrichta. Taxonomy (NCBI): domain Eukaryota; kingdom Metazoa; phylum Chordata; class Mammalia; order Primates; family Tarsiidae; genus Carlito; species Carlito syrichta. The sequence goes on along the minus strand of NW_007251414.1, from coordinate 359,205 downwards.
ACTGAGAAACACTGCTGGTTGCCAGGGCACAGCCACATATGGGTACACTGTAGCTTTCTAAGCAGGGCTAAGAGACACAATGGATGGAGGGCTGGGAGTCTCTCACTCCCCTATTAAAAACTATGGTTGAGGTTAATGTCCAGAAAAGCTCCCCCTAAAAGAAGTATATATACCTAAACCCCAAGGATATACTCCATGTTAAATATGTGTTTATGTGTGTGTGTGTGTGTGCGTGCGTGTGTGTATGTATCTATACAGGGTACCCCAAAAATTTATATACATTTTAAGAGATGCTATCTATGTGTTACTTTTTGAAGTTGAATTAAACTATGGTAGCAGTGTGTAATATAACATTCGCTCAACTGAGCTTCCGTTGTTTTCTTTGACGTCAGATGGTGAGTCTAGCATTCATTTGATTAACACCATCTTTTGAAAGAACATCATACTTAAAATGTGTATACATTTTTTGCACCCAACATATATTTTTGAGGTTAATGTTCAAAAAATACTTATTTATAAAATATTATAAATAAATTATGTTTTGGAGGGGGTCCCTTCATGAAGAATTTATTTATAAAAACAGAATTTATTTATAAAAATTATAAAGTTATAAAAAATTGTGTACTTATTCTTACATGTTTAAACTTCAGTCACCTTCAAAGTACTCTCCATTTGATGCAATACACCTATTGAGACTTTTTTTTCCATTGCTCAAAACAGTTTTTTAACTTGTCCCTTTTGGTGCCTTTTAGTGCTTCTGCTGTTTTTTGCCTCTTTCACATCAGCAAAACGTTTCCCTTTGAGGACATTTTTCATCAGGGAAACAAGAAAAGGTGCTCAGGGTGAGATTGGGTGAATAGGGAGGGCAGGGAGGGGGGCATGTCGTTCTTGGTCAAACTCAGTAAGGTGTGGGCAGGTGCATTGTAATGGTGGAAGAACCAGTCACCCGTTTGCCATAAAAAAATTCACTGAAGTCGAACACAGCCTCTCACAACAACGCTAGCTGATATACTGATGCTGATGGGTTTCTGGAACACTTATATAGCAGGGAAAGTCTGTACTACAAGCCCCCCCCAAAAGATGATTCCGAGTTTTTTTTTGGTTCCCCCTCTTAAAGGATCTACAGCATCAAGGATCATGCCAAGAACAACAGCAGCAAGACATTTCATCATATGGCTTAGCACCTGAATCATGTCAGAAGGCCACTTCTGAAATAAAAATAGAGCCCTAAAGATGCATCAGTTGTTATGGGAAATCGATAAGGCCTTGAACCTACACTCCATTTCTCCCTTGGGGTAGAGGGAGGAGGTGACAGTTATCAATTTCAGAAAGGTTGGGACGGAACCAGAGCCAGGGATCCAAGGCCATTCCCTGGCTCCCGACTCTGATGGGCAATCTCTGAATTCAGATCACAAATGAAATCCCTGCAAGTAATCAAGATGACAGATGGTGATAAATGAGATGGCTGAGGACTTCTTGCAGGCAGCACGGATGAGATTCCTGATGGTCTTCCGAAGGGGGGTGATGTCCAGGGGCCTAGGCAGCATTCATTTCTCTGTAAGGTTTCTTATTCCCTATAGAGGCTGTTCCTTGTGAAAATGACAAGCACACTTTCATTCACTTTCAATACGTACAAAACCCAGTGTCAGCAACTTAATTCCTTTTTGCATCGAGTCTCAGTGGTTTTATACAAACAGAGTAGAGGCAGATTATCCTCTGTTCGTGTGTAAGAGAGAGAAGCAAGAACATAATCGAGACATTTGCCCTTTGGGGATGTCACCCACATGCGATCTTTAGGCACATGTCACCCCCAGGAGGAGCCAGAGCTGACCCCTTGGCTGAGCTCTCTCTCTATCTAAGGCCTGTGGTGTCTGTGATTCTGAACTTGGGATGAAGAACTCGTCTCTCTCTGCAGAGTGCTTTTAACGCACACATACTGTAGAAGAGAAACTTTGAATCTCAAAAATACTTTTGGGTAATGACTTCATGTGCTATGGAATCTCTCCTCTTTGTAGGCTAACTTGCCTGCAACTGAACTGGTGATCTACTCCCTGCTAGCCTCCCAGCTGCAAACTCTTGCCCCTTTCTCCTGCATTGATTATTTCTATAAATGGCGGCAGCACCTACACAGGCCCAGAACAGGGTATCTGGACTCATCCTGTCTTTCCAGGCTCAGCCTAGCCCGCATCCAGCAGGCTATATCTGATAAAGAACTAGCATTGAAATCAGGAAGTCTGTCTCCTGCATGCTTTGGCCCCTCCTCACTTCACTAGGAGGTCCGCCCAGGTGATCCATTCTTAAGAAGTAGTCCTCCAGTCTTTCAGGCTCTGGTGATAATCCTGTCTCACTCAGCTGTCTACCAAGTGAGGACCTCATGCCTTACCATGGCTGGGTGCCAGGTCCTACCTTGTTTTTACCTGACCATGCCCAGCTGACACTCTGAAGGCTTATCCACAGAAAGGAAAATGAGCCCTTACCTTGCATTGTTATTTGTGCCTAAGTCATGTTTCCTAACAAGCCCACAGGGTACCCAGAATCGTCAGAGAGGAGGGGATTCACCAGTAGCCAGGCACTGCTGTCACTGGAATTCTCTGCACTTTGGGAGAGAACACTTACCTGGATCCCCATAACTATGGAAGCTGACACCATCCCCCACTCCTCCTTATAATGGAAAACCCCACTCTTTCCACTGTGCTCCCCTTCTCTCTGAAGCAACCATCTCCAAGCGTTCACCTAGCTCTCTCCAACAGTACAGTAAGTCCCCTACATATGAATGAGTTCCATTCTGAGAGTGTGCTTGTAAGTACAATTTGTTCATAAGTCCAACAAAATCAACCTAGGTACCCAACTAGCACAACTGCCTATACCGTACCAGCAACATTGTCACTCCTTTTATGTGCTTTGAACATCCTGGGACTTGAACTGAAGGTACTGCACTACTGTACTCTATACAGTCCTGTAAAGTTTACAAAGCACAACCACATTGGCACACAAGTGACAATGGATGCCAGACACATGAACTAATTTATGTGATTGGACATGCAAATGTGCATTCGCATCTTTGAAAGTTTGCAACTTGAAGGTTCACATGTAGGGAACTGACTGTATGTTTTATACTTTCACATATTTTGAATGCTAGTTCTTTATCAGATATATGCTTTGCAAAGATTTTTCTCCCAGTCTATGGTTTGCCTTTTAATTCTAATAGTGTCCTTCATAGAGCAGAGGGTTTTAATTCTAATAAAGTTCAACTTATCAGTTTTTCCCTTCATGATCATGTTTTCAGTGTTGCTCTAAAAAGTTATCACCAAACTCAGAAGTAGGCTTTTGTAGTTTTGCATTTCACACTGAGGTCTGTGGTGAATATTGCACAGCAGGAAATAGTCATTTGCTAAATAGTAAAAACATCAGGGTCCCCCTCACCTCTGTCTCTAATCGAGTCCAGGATCTGTACCTGAGGCAAGCTCAGACTTAGTATTTTTAATCACAAGCATCTTGGATTAATACCAATTGCTCATCAAAATGAAACTCTGGGGTGCATTTACATAACCAGCTGCAAGACCAGCAGGGAAGAGGCTGGGGGGGACAGAGGACCCCTGCCCTCCGGTCTGGGAGCGGGTCCCTTGGGTCTGACTGAGCAGTGGGAGATCAAGAAGGGTGCTATATATGTGGAGAGTTTTCCCGAGTAATTTCTCAATTTCCCCCCACACTTTGCTAAATCATCCTTCCTTCCCCCTCGGCCAAGGCCGTTTCCTTTGTTATAGATTATACGCAGGTCTTAGTGTCAGTGCCACTCTACTTTGAACCACTCATCTATCTGGTTTAATGCTGTAACTTTAATAAAACGTAAAACACATTTCAGTAGAGAGTAGAAAGAAATGTTCCTTCATTGCTCTTTGTCAAAATATTTTTAGGTAAATTCAAAAAGTAATCTTTCAAATTTCTAAATTGGAAAAATAATGTAAAAATAAGGTTTTATCTCCCAACAGAGAACACCTATGAATTAAAGTATTTTACAGATATTTTACATGTTGATGTTTTCTTTATACAGGTAATGCCTGGTTACAGTCAATCTTAGCTGTTTTATTACTTTTTTTATTGTTAGCATCTGAATAAAAGCTTCAGTGTGTCTTTTACCTGGTTACAGCTAGTATTTGGGGGAGTTAGTAGTTTCTGCATATTTAACTTGCATTCGATCATGTAAAATTTGCTTATCAATTTCGAGTGATTATCAACAGATTCTCACAATTTTCTAGGTATATAATCATATTATCTCCAAATAATAGCAGTTATCCTTCTATTTACAATAGCATCAGGACATTTACAGCATAAAATAAAAATTATAATGGTGGCCATTCTTCTCCTTAAATGTGACTGTCGTGGGACACGTACATTTCCTGGTCATCTTCGTTGTTGACTGTGTCAGAGAGTATTTCTGACATCAGGGGGCAACACTTCCCTTCAACATCAAGTACTTTTTCAAAAGTTGAACTCACAGAAGCAGAGATTAGGATGCTGGCTACCAGGGCCTGGGGGATGGGGGATGGGGGTGTGGGAGGGAAGATGTTGATCAAAGGGTACAAAGTTTCAGTTAGGAGGAATAAGCTCTGGAGGTTTATTGTGCAGCAAGGAGACCACACTAATAATAACATACTGTACACTTGAACATTACTGAGAGTAGATTTTAAATGTTCTCACCACAAAAAATGTGAGGTGCTACCTATGTTAATAATCTTGATTTCATCATTTCATCATTTCATATCAAGAAGATCACATTATACCCCATAATATATACAATAAAGAAAAGGTAAAGATGTTCCTATAAACATTATTTTTTCATACACTCTTCTTTCCCACAGAAACCCATCAGTGTGTGTGGTGCTGGAAGATACTCTACCATTAATTAGTCTCAGTATTACTGGGTTAAACCCCTACCTGCTCATGAGAGAGAATTCTTTTAATATGCTGCCAAATGCAGTTAGTAATTTTTATAATAGTTCTGAATCTTTAACAATTTTCTTTCTAGGGTGCTTTCTGCCAGATTTTAAAATCTGGGTTGATCTGTCTTCTTTCATTGGGAAATAAAAGCCACCCCCCACCATTCTCTGGATTCCAGGCTGGGGCGGGGGGGCAGTGGGGGAGCCCCCCACGGGGACTTGGGGGCCTTCCTGATTACCTGAAATCATGCAACAGAGGCACCACTTTGCCTTGCTTCAGGCCGGTGCCGCTAGAGACCAGACCATGAATTTTAGAAGTGGTTGGACACCAAATCTGCTGGACTTCAAAAGCAAAGCTAGAGCAGAATTGCCACTGTAGCTGACAGGCTTTATGAAGCGAGCTCCCTCCGGGTCCTGTGTTGAGTAAGACAAGTAGAAAATCTCCTCAGACAGTTTAATTAAGTTGAGTGACTTTCACTGTTCTGGAAAATAAACCAAACCATTTTCTCTATTAGCAAAATGACAATTCAGCATCCAGACAGATTGCTGAATTAATAAAAGTTCATTAGAAAATCCATCTTTTAATTAGAAGTCTCTGAGGACCAAACCACTGAATCAAGGTCTGATCTGATTGTGAAGGACAGTGGGAGGTCGTGAGGGCAAAGGCCGGGGCCAGCCCAGTACCACCTATACTGCCTTGGAGGGGACACTCGCCTGAGCCATGTGTCAGTGTCCGCAAAGGGGTGGCCAGATCCCCATGGGATGGGGCAGTCATTCCCTGGGAGCTTCTGGATGAGACTACATGGGCCACACTCAGAGGTGCTTTGTGAGGCCCGGGGGGGCTCAGGGGCTGGAGACCAGCTGCAGGTTCAGATCCTGCCACCCCATTCACCAAGTGTGTGACCTCAGAGATGGGAATAATAACAGTGTGTGTGTATGTCATAGGTTGTTGTGGGGTGAAGAAACTTTAACAAGTGCCAGAGAGTGTTTGAGGAAGGTCACTGCCGATGCCGCTGTTCTTCCTACGACCACTGCCATTCCTGCCACCTGCTCATTGTTATTATGACTTCTCAGCAGAAAGTGTGATAGATTGTGAGTCAGGCATCTCCGACTTTAGCCAATTCCATAAACCCCGAGCCTCTGTTTTCCTGCCTTTAGTATGTAAAAACATAGCATCGTCTTGTTCTACAGAATTCTAAAGAACATATGTTTTGAAATCAAGAACCACACAGACAAGGCTTCCCGTTCTGCTGAAGGTTTAACTGCAGCAAACATATATCTAAGACCCTAACCCACCATTTTCATGAGCAGTATGTTTGGTTTTGAAAGAGGCAATGCTAGGTTTCCAGGGGAGAAGAGGCCAGAATTGCCAACCTGGTAACCCGCTGCATGGTGGCCCCACCTGACTGATCCAGCCTTGACCAGTGCTCCCAGCCCCCAGCTAGGGACCACAGTGCCCAGCGGCAGGCAAGAGTTCCGGTCAGTGGGCAAAAGACCCCTTGTTCCCTCCTGGGCCTCCGTTATGACAGCCCTTCCAAACAGTTCCCACCACTGCTTTGTGCAGACACCAGCCTTGTACAGACACATGAGAACAAAGCTGCAGGGACTATCTGCTGGGGTCCTGTTAACCTGCAGGGCCCAGAAGTCTGTGGAACCTGTTAGTCTGTGAGGATGGAAGTCTGTGGAGCCTAAGGCTGAAAAGGGGGTGGTGAGTTCTCTTCATACCCACTCCTCATGACTCACCGGGATTTCAGGCAGCTGAAGAAGGGACACCTACAATCCCCTTCCTCCAGAAGACCCTACAGTTTTTGGAAAGCCCACGTAGGAGGCCTTGGCTGCCTCAGTTAACTGGGAGACCAAGATGAGCTTCTTGGGAGACCCCCAGCAAGATCACCATATTGTACTGGGGGACTGTCTTCCACTACCCTTGTGAAGGGTGGGTGGGGGGAGGAACCCCAGAGACTTGTATATGGAAACAGAGCATAGTGGGCTCCCCACTGCAGAGGGTGGGTCCCCACGCTGGGGGTTCAGGCTTGGATCCCCCCACATTTGTGAAGGTGAGGTATCTTCATCGCTGTCATCATCATTACAGATTTGCTGCAGAGGCTTACGAGCAAGGCCCATGGCTCACCTGCCACGGTACCTCTGGAATGTGAAGAAGGCAATGACACAGCCTAGATCTCACCCACTTTAAACGGGCCTGTACTTTACAACATCTCCCTGGACAACCAGAGCTGACCACCCACGTGTTTATTATGTGCCTGACACAGGGCCCCGGTAAGTGACACAGGCCATTGCCCTCTAAGTGACTCAAGAATCTGCTGAAAGCTGTCCACCGTTTCTACAAAGGTATATGTGCACTCATTTCGGTCATTCACCAGTCCCTAAACCCCACCCCAGCGGATCCTCCCAGGGATCCATGGACCCAAAATTAAGAACTGCAGCTCTATGCAAGAGAAATTTTTAAAGAAACAGTGCATTAAATGTTTGAAAAATTGAAGAATTAAAAAACCCCAGGAGAACTTGGGATTTAAAGAGCTGCATGGCAAATTCCCTTGGAAAGCAATAAACTCTCTGTCATGCAGAGATTTGTAGACTATTAATTTTATATTTTTGATTTTCAAGTATTGCCCTTTTGGGAAAGAAGAGTTTGAAATTTGAGTTTAAGGAGATAGACTGGTTGCCTCCATTCAGTTAAACTTTTGTTTTAATTTTCAAAATAACATCTGTTTATGGAAAGTGATGTAGGAGACACCAGGATACTAGGAAAGGAAACTTTGCTACCTCTGGCACACACCTTCCTTCCTTTCTTTTTTTTTTTGAATTAGGGTCTCACTCTGTCACCCAGGCTGGGGTGCAGTGACATGATCATGGCTCACGGCAGCCTCAACCCCTTGGACTTAGATAATTCTTCCACCTCAGCCTCCCAAGTAGCTGGGAATACAAGGGCACACCACCACAGCCCACTTTTTTTTTTTTTTAGAGATGGGGTCTCACTATGTTGTCCGGGCTGGTCTCAAACTCCTGGGTTCAAGCAATCCTCCTGCCTTGGCCTCCCAAAGTGCTGAATGACAGGTGTGGGCCACTGTGCCCAGCCACTAGTGCACACTTTTATTTCTTCCTCCTCACTCTTCCCCCGATCCAGGGGTGAGCTGAGCCTTCTTGAACCAGCTTTGGAGAGCCAAGCATGGACATGCAGGAATTTTATGAGTCAGTATGCTCGGTCAAAATCTGAGGCAATGTCTGTGACTTTCAGGGCTACATTCATGGAGTGAGCACAATAACAGTTCAGAGTGAAGATCTGGCAAATCCAAGATCTCCCCTGGTGAGGGCTACACAGCAATGCCAAATGCCGCAAGTGCTTTTCAGCTGGACCATCACATGCATTTCAGCCAGACTGTCATATGCAGCTCCAGCCTGGATGGTCCCCTCTTACTCTGTCTCTCCTTCAAGTCCCTCAAGACATTTCTACTCAAAGACATCAGAATAGCACATGGTGACTGGAGAATCCCTGATGTGCTTTCTGAGTCCCTGATACCCCCTCTGCTGGGACCTCGCCCCTTTCTAGACCCTATTAGCTCAAATTTTAGGGACCTCATAGCACCTGACTCCTCGGAAACCCTCCCAACTTCCTCTTTTCGGAGAAATCTATTCTGCTTTGAACTCCCATGGAGCTTTACTGATGTCTCTCTTATGTCACTTACTAAGCTTGTACTATAGTTGTGTGTGTGTGTGTGTGTGTGTGTGTGTGTGTGTGTGTTTCACCTCCACTAGACCGCACCTCCCTAAATGTCTGGGTCTGTGTGGGCTTCACATCCATAACACATGAGTGTGGCATAAATGAAGGAATGAACTAATTTGCATGCATATGTGAACTATGTGGTGCCAAATCCTGTGCCAGGCAGAAGCAACACAGAGATGAGTAGGTCTATGTCTTTGTCTATGTGTAATTTCCAGCAATTGGCATTGTTAATGTCGACACCAGTCAATCGTGGTCATAGCTACACATGGGCACAGGTGTAGACACAGTCTGAAGTCTACACACAGGAGGGGGTAGATTCAGTATGCAAACTTAATGTTGCGCATCTGAGTGGTCACCCCCAGACTATGATGTGATCCATACTTTAGAGTCTAAGAAAATCCTACCTAGGGGGAGGAGAGTCCTCTCTTGAAGCTTGGGCAGCTGCAGCCTAACCTCCCAGTTTCAATCCTCTCCTTTCTCGGGGAAGGGAGGCTAGCCCTGAAATCCCACAGCTGGAATTGCTGAGATAACAACCTTGCTCAAAGATCTGTGCAGCCTCCTGTCCCTAAGCCGGGCATTGTCACCTTTGGGCTACATTCGAGACTGCTTCATTCTGGGAAGCCAGATGCATTGACCAGTTCTGCAGTAGATAAGAAAGAAAGGATATTTGTGTGAACTGTCTTTTGTGGGTAGGGCTTGGCCCTGGTGTGAATCCCCAGTTGGCAGACAAGACAGCTGGAGTTGAACTGGCAGAGGAACTGGTCAGGAACACGGGTGGCAGGGCCTCTCCACACACTTGTGTACAGTCCTGGGACTGTGAGATTAACCTGAACTTACTGCGTGATTCTCAGGGTGCCTGCAGGGAGCAGGGCTCTATGGGCAGATACCCCCTTAGCACGGACATGGGTGTCACTTTTTTTAGAGGAGTAATTTAGACTTGAAGAGTTGAGGTCGGCAAGGTGACATGTTGGATGGGCTTGTGATGACAGTCATTTGGTTTGTCACTATTCATAAAGAGATGGCATCCTTTATCAATGTAAACAAATGGAGGCTTGTTAGTGTTTCTCCAGGCTTAATGAAGGAAGGCATCAGGCCAGGTATGGAAGTGAAAAATCTTGGAAGACTAGAACATGCCTGGATCAGGAAGCCAAGAAGCCCACTGACCCTCACTCTACACATGAGTAAGCTGAAGTGGAGTATAAGGTCACACAGGAATGGACTGGCAGAACTCTACTGGTCCTCAGGTCCCTGATGTCCCTAGATGGAGGCACCACGTGCCACTGACAGTGGGCTGCTCAGCAATGGACACAGCCACACGCATGTTCTCTGCTCAGCACTGTGAGTGTTATAATTTCTCCAGTGTTACAGGTCAGCCAGGGGCAGCTAGGGGTCCTCAAGCCTGGGGACACATTGTTCTCCAAGAAGCTTCTACAGCACTAAGTAAAACATTGGCTCCAAGCCCAAACGGTGAGAAAACGCAAGCAATCCAGATAATGTTAATTTCTATCAAAGCTCCTTATTGCTGCTGCTGCCAAGGCATCCCCCTTTCTCCCTCCTCAGAAGTTCCTGCCATTCAGCCCCTAAATCACCCATCCCAGGCCTCCTCAACTCCCACCTGCCTGGCAGTGCACATCTTTCATTCCCAGGCTTGGTCCCTGCTTCTCCCCCACTGCTCCTGCCATAACCATGGTGATGCTAACATCCATGGGGAAGGCCGTCCAGAGCCCTGACTTCATGACTTCTGATGCTCATACTCTCTGTCCCTCCGAAGTCTTGACTCTTGCTATCATGAATGACGTCATTATATCAAACTATCCTGGTGTTAAGCATCCCACTTTCTGACACCCCTTTCCCATAAACTGTCCTGGTCACCCCCGCTGGGACCCCCAGGGGTGTAACCCCCTTTTCACTATCCACTATCTTTTTTCTTTCTTCAGTGAGGGCTGTTCATGAAATCCCACTGTCTATCCTAGTTACTACTTTCTAACACACTTGACTGCTTGTCCTTCTCAGGTACCCAAGTGGTTGGACTTCAGACTGTAATTAAAACTCAACCATTCACCTACACTGGGCCATGCCTGAGCAACTTATGTGGTCAGAGAGGATGACATACCTAAGCTAGCAGGCCTCACCTCAAACAGGCCCAGCAGGGCTGGGCAATCAGCCTGCATTTTGTTAGTACATTAGCTCCCTGCTCTTTGGGGTGACTATCTCATTCTTTCTTCTCTCTCCTTGAACGTGCCCTCTCCATCGGTTCATCACGTTGCCTTTTATTGGAAAAGATGGGAGCAATCAGACTCTCATCTTGTCCACCAAATCTTCCAGCCTCCCTGTAGCTACACGCATATTCTCTTGCCTGCTGTTAAAATGGAAACATCTCTGCTGCTTTAAGGGCAGATCAGGTGACTCAAATTCTAGGGCTCGTCCCCCCTTGGATTTTCAACAGCTTACTCCTACAGTTCTCCCCTCTCCTCCTGCCACATCAGCACCCCCCTTTCTACTGCACCATATCCATCAGCAAGCAAAAATGCTACAGAATTGCCAACTTATCTTAAACAAATGCTCCCCTTCCTTGGTATCCAATGTTTAGTGACCGTCCCATTTCTGGGCTCAGTTTTCAAAGACCAATTTGGAAAAGTGTGAACTCTATTTTTTCATGACAGCTTCTCTTTGACTCACTCAATCTGTTTTCCACTCCAAGACTTCCCCCTAAAACTGCTCTTGTTGAGTTTGGGACAGGATAGGCTCTATGGTGTGGGACAGTCCAATGATGCGTCTCTGACCTCGTGTTCCTTGGTGACCACCCATCCAAGTGTAATTGTCTCTCCTCTTACTTTCTAGGGAATTCCTTCCTGACCCCTTCAACTCAGTTACCTTCCATGGGGCCTGTGTTCCTGGATGTGATCTGGTAAGTGATCAGAGACTCATTCTCTACCTGAGCTGTCCTTTCAGGTCAGTGCAAAGTTTTCAATCCCGTTTATGAGTTTATGTCTCCAAAATTAGCATCTCCAGGCTGAACTCCTAGCCAAAATTCTATGCATATCTATACTTAGATGACAGCCACACTTAGATAACTTAGATGATGGCATACTCATATTTCCCCCAAACTTATTCCTTCTACCTACACCTTGGTCTTCTCTGTCTTGGGAAATGTTACCACAGCCCACAAGATTGTTAAGCCATGTGTTTAGGAGTTTTTCTGCTTGTTTTCTTTCTGCCATCCAATCCATGTCATCAGCAAGTTCTCTTTCGAATAGATACTGCAAATCTGCCTCTTCCTTCCACCTCTATCACCAGCCCCATCTCTCCCCTGGACCATTACAATGACCTGATAATTGGGGCCCTGGCTTTCTCTTTTGTCCCCTTGCAATCCATTTTCTCATCCAGAAGCCGGAGTAATCTTTCAAAATGCAAATCAGCTTGTGTCACCACTGTGCTTCCACTGTATCCAAATCACCCTGCTCACTGTTTCACAGCCATTATCCTGCCTGTCATTACCTTGATTATTTGTTTTCTTACTATTGCCTTTGTCCCCCAAGGAGCATGCAAGTTCAGAGGTCAGGGGCCCTGTCTTCTTTCCCACTGTGCCCAGCATAAGTCCTGACATGGACGACCCATATCATATTTTTAAAATAAATTAATAAATGCTTTTTGAGTGGGAGGTCTTATCATCTAATTTCAGGTCCCAGAAAGTTTCTCATTGTCAGCAGATTCTCTGGATGTTCGAAAGACGAGATGTGCTTTAAATAGGCACCAGTCCCAGCAGGAGCCAGCACACTAGGAGAACTGCATCTCCGCAGACCTTTCATCACCCTCAGAAACTGAAAGCCCCTAAATATAGGCCAGCCATGAAAGATTCATGAGCTCCCACCGCGATTTATCAGACACTTCCATCATGGTGGACGCTCTGACATTTGTTCCTAATCAGCCGATGCACATATTTTATTACCTTTGGAGGGAAGTTTGGCCATAGTGATATTCCAGAAGTCTAAGAGGCTTCCCTTAGAGAAGGGATTTTGCCCTCCTCTCCAGTCCAAACACAGAACACCCACGAGCCATGTCCATTGCACATCAGCTGCAAAAGAGGGGCTCAGACATGACTCTCTTTTCAGTGTGGTTTCAGGTTCTTTGGTGCATTTTCCTCAATCATCACGTAGCATCCTTCTCGGTAGCAACCAGACTTTCTGGCCAAAAGGACTACCGCAGGGGGAACCTCCCTGAGATAATGACATCATTCAACATCTGACAGAAATTCCAAAGCCGGGTTCGGTGGTTCAGCTTGTCATCCCGCGCCTTTGGGAGGCTGAGGTGAGTGGATTGCCTGAGTCCGTGGGTTCGAGACCCACCTGGACAGCGAGACCTCATCCCTACAATAAATCAAAAATCAGCCGGGCGTGGTAGTGCGTGCCTGTAATTCCAGCTACTTGGAAGGCTGAGTGGAAGGATCGCCGGAGCCCAGCAGGTCAAGGCTGCGGTGACCGGGAGCATGCCACTGTACTCCAGTATGGGTGACAGAGTGAGACTTCAACTCAAAAAAAAAAAAAAGAAATTCCATTTAGATTTATCTTTTGGGCTCCTATAGTCAAGAAAAGTTTGACCCAGCAATCCACTACTAGGGATCTACCCAAAGGAAAAGAAATCATTATATAAGAAAGACACCTGTCCTCATATGTTCATTGCAACACATTCACAATAGCAAACATGGAACTAACCTAAGTGCCCACCAATGATTGGATAAAGAAAATGTGGTTCATATACACATTTGAATGTGTAGTATGGAATACTACACAGCCATAACCAACATTGGCCGGGAGCGATGGCTCACATGCTAATCCCAGCACTTCAGGAGGCCAAGGTGAAAGGATTGCTTGAGTCCAGGAGTTTGAGAACAGCCTAAGCAACATAGAGAGACTTTGTCTTTACACAAAAATTAAAAAGTTAGCCAGGTGTGGTGGTGTGCACCTGTAGTCCCAGTTACTTGAGAAGCTGAGGTGGAAGGACATCTTGGGTCTAGGAGATTGAGGCTGCAGTGAGCCATGATTGTGCCACTGCACTCCAGCCTGGGTGACAGAGTGAAACGCTAACTCAAAAAAAAAAAAAAAGAAAAAAGAAAAAAGAAATCACGTCCTTTGCAGCAACATGGATGGAGTTGGAGACCATCATCCTAAGTGAACTGACTCAGAAACCCAAACACCACATATTCTCACTCATATGTGGGAACCAAATGAATACAAAGATTGGAAATAATAGACACCGGAGACACCAAAAAGTAGGGTGGTGGGAGGGAGATTAGGGTTCAGAAATTACTTATGGGATGCAATGTTAAGTATCTGGGGAATGGGCCACCCAATCCCTACCACTGTACCATATGTCCATGTAACAAATATGCACTTGTATGCCCTAAATCTAAATTTTTTTAAAAAGCCAAACTTCTATATATAGTGAAAATCATCTGGACTTTCTATAATGAACATGATTTAGAATTTGATTTAAAGTTTATCCCAGTCTACTTCTAAATGGGCCATGGGCAGCTCACAAGGGAATGAAATACAAAACAAAATAGCCAGAAGGAATGTGGAGAGAGGCCACCAAAAGAGGGGTGGTTCACCCTGGGCACATGGTAGATAGATGTTCTTGGATCACTTTTAAAGGTGTCAGTTCTGGGCTGGGAGTGGTGGCTCATGCCTGTCATCCCAGCTCTTTGGGAGACCGTGGTGGGAGGACTGCTTCAGTCCAGGAGTTCGAGACGAGCCTGTGCAACATAGTAAGACCTTGTCTCTACAAAAAAGTTTTTAAAACAATTAGCCACGTGTGTTGGCATGCACTTGTAGTCCTAGCTACTTGGGAGGCTGAGGCAGAAGGATCACCTGATCCCAGGAGGTTGAGGCTGCAATGACCTGTGATTGTTCCACTACACTCCAGCATGGGTGACAGAGTGAGACTATGACTCAAAAAAAAAAAAAAAAGGCCCCCTCTTTGGCTGCACCCAGACAATCTTGTTTAATTATGATAGGATGGAGCCTGGATTTCCATGTGTTATTTTTAAAGCTCTCCAATAATTCTAATATGCTTCCAGTGGTAAAAGCAATAGCCCAGAGGAAGCAGGGTTAGATTATATTCCATCCCAGAGAGGAACGACTGCGTATAACCAGGCAATGACTTAACTCGTACATTTTCTGACATCTATGACAAAGAGGAACCCGCTGAACCACACCACTTTCATTTTCTGCTAAGAAGAGACCACAGGTTGGTCTGCAGAGATAAGATTTCCTGTGTTCCTGGAAGACCCCAGACTCAGGCATGAATTGGTCACATGGATCTCGTCCTATAGAATCCGTAAGAGAACAGGCACACCATCAACTCTGGTTTTTGTGGGAGGTGAGTTGGCTAAATTTCATTGCTCATTGGCTAGATTGTAGCAGACACATGTGCATTTTAGCAAACCACGTGAGCGATAACCTTTATAAGAAGTCTCTTGTGTTTCTAAGTTTAAATGAAAAAAAAAATATTTCTAAGCTCCACAGGGAAGACTCTGTTGAGACGCGAAGTTTCTCTCAGGGAAAATCGGATGCCATATACATGTCCCCTGATGTAGACCCCCAGGCTTCCCCAGTGTCCACAACTCTCACCCTCCCAACTCACTGCCCCAAAAGACTCTCCAAGGAAAGGCAGCCGAGCAGAGTTGCCTACCCACGCAGTGAAATCTGCTCGGCCATGTGCTCTTTCCTTCTCACGCTCTGAGCCTGTGCTTTGTCCAGGACAGTAGCCACTGGCCACATGTAGCCATCTAAATTTAAATATGTGAAATGTAAGTAAAATGTAAACATCAGGTTTTTAGTTGAACTAGCCATATTTCGAGAGCTCCACCGCCACAGGTGCTGAGTGTTGTCACACTGAACATCACACAAAAAGTGTTTCCATCCCGGTAGAAGCCTCTAACTGCACACCGTTGCCCTAGGCCTGCAGTTTCCTGCCAAAGGACACTGGAGAAAGATGGACTGGGGCTGGAGGTTGAAAGGATGATCAGATGCCTAATTATAACCTACAATCATGCTCCAGGGAAAAGCAGAATCATCGTGTATCTGTGGACAACATTTGTTTCTTTTTTTTTTTGAGTTGGAGTCTCACTCTGTCACCCAGGCTGGAGTAAGATCCAAACATTTGTTTCTTAATCTATGTAATGGGCATACTCCTTTTTTTCCTCTCAGCCTCAATATACTTAAAGGCTTGCTAAAAAGGGAGCTTTAAATTCGTGAGACAATTGTACTGTGTACATAGAATGTGCTATTACTGTTGTTAACTCCTACAGTAATAAATACTAACAAACAGCCCCCAGCAACCAGGCCCAGGAAGGAAATTACAGAGGACAAGTGAGTGAGCACACAGAGCTCTCCAGCGAGTGCTCTAAGCCAGACAGTTTCACAGGGTTCTCTCATTCCTAACTGACTTCACTCTCTTTTCAGCTCTCTCTTATGAGCATACTGTCATCCACATACACACCCACTGACTCTCTATGTGCATGTGTGTAAGCACATGTGTTCACATGTGGGCACATATAAGTATATACATGTGTGCATGGGTGTTTGCTCATATGCATTTGAACTGGGGATCTCAGGAGCCCTGTGGTATGGTCACAGAGGATGGCAAGAAGTCTTGGGGGAGTCCCAAAGCCAGAGTTGTGTGGCAGGAGGGGGTGGGGCTTGTTCAGCTCTAAGAAGACACGGGTGAGCCTCTTCTCCCAGCCAGGATTGGCTCGGAGGCCAGGAAGGCCCTGGCAGCTCCTGCGATGAAAAACCTTTCATGACACCTTTTTACAGGTCCTAATGACCTTTTTTACAGGTCAATAAAAACCATTAGCTTCTCAGTGGCCTCAGTGACGGTGTGCTGGGACTTTATTCTTCATGTTTCCCAAGTTAGGAGCATGTGTTCAGGGCTGGGATTTTCTGTGGGCACAGGCTTCTGTTTTCAAGAGGGCTTTAAGAGTGGGCAGACGGGCCAGGCGCAGTGGCTCATGCCTATAATCCCAGCCCTTTCGGAGGCTGAGGTGAGAGGATTGCCTGAGCCCACGGGTTCGAGATCAGCCTAGGCAACTTGGCGAGACCTCATCTCTACAATAAATCAAAAAATTAGCTGGGCATGATGACGCGTGCCTGTAGGCTGAGGCAGAAAGATCGCTTGAGCCCAGCAGGTCGAGGCTGCGGTGGCCGTGAGTGAGCCACTGCACTCCAGCCTGAGCGACAGAGTGAGACTCCAACTAAAAAAAGAATAAAAAAAAGAGTGGGCAGAGGAAGCATCAGGGCTGCCTCCCACCCCCATGCTGGAGCTACTCCCCAGCAATCTTGAGGTAACGAGGAAAGAGTAGTCTATGCTGGGACTTCCCCAGAAGACCTCCACCCATTCCTGCCTTTCTCACTCTGATCCCATTTCTCCAACCCAGGAGAGGGCTCCTGTGTTCACGTCTTGGCTCTTCAGCAGGGCAGGCAACGCTGTGAGGATGGACTCCCTCCCTCATGTTCTGACTGAGCCCACCACGGGGCCTGGCGTGCCTGCCCAGTGGCCTATGCCCCTAACTCTATCCCCCTTCCGGACAACCTCTAATTCATGCTCTGCATTCACCAGAGAGTTATCTCAGAACAAGTCCCAGAAGACACTCTCCTGCATCTTGACACCTGCTAATAATAAAACACAAGGAGGAGGGACAAATGCTTCAGTGGCAGTCTTCTGGGCATATTCCTCCACACAAATATGTGAACACACACCTTCAACATTATTTCACCTACTATGCTAACTGATGGAGAGGCTGTGGTGGGCACTGGCCCCCTGGCCGAGAGGAGAGCTAGCCTCGTGTATTTTACTAGGGAAATACCAGCAGAATACACTCCCAGGAATCTGTCATGAGGAGAGATGGTTTCATGAGGATGCAGTTGTGTTTATGATCTAGAAGAACTGAGAGTCACCTAAGTGTCTCTGAAGAGAAGCCTAAGAAAATAGAGATGGAACATCCATACAGGTAAATGCCATACAGCTACTAAAGCCATGGAAGAGTTCTCTTTATATGGACAAGAAAAGGCATTTATAATATGTTGCTGACACAACAAAGAAATTTACATGTAGTGGCCCTTGGGAAATGGAAAGTGGACCATTGGGGAGAAAGGATTCATCATCTTCTCACCAGTTACAATATCATCAGTGGTGGCGTAAGGGATTCAGTAATTCCATCAAATTAACATAGAATTCTTTAAACACAATCACAACTCTAGTCACTGACATTTTCTACTTGTTTTCTTCAAGGTGATAGCAAGGGACATTTTCTTGACAATTTACAAGAGGAAACTGTTTTTTAAAAAATTTTAGAGTTGTGGGGCACAAGTGAGGATTTACCACATAAGTCATTTGCATGCAGGTGACATTTGAGCTTCTAGCTGGTCCTCTGTCCCCCTGATAGTGGACCTGGTACCCAGTATGTTGTCACATTCCCTCCCTCCAACCTACCCCATTCCTCCCTGTCCAGTGGCTGCTGTTCCCACCCTTGCTCTTATGTGATCAGGGCTGGTTTATGAGTGGGAACATGCAGTATTCAGCTCTTTGTTTCTGTGACAGTTCAATAGTTTGATGGTCTCCGGCTGCAGCCATGTAGCTGCAAAGGCCATGATTTTGTTCTTCTTTATGGCTGCACAATATTCCATTACGTCTATGTATCACATTTTTTTAGCCGGTCTTCTTTTGATGGGCAGAAACAAACCCAGAACCAAACAAGAGGAAACTTTTTAGGGAGGTGGACACTGCTAAGAGACTTAGCCTGAATGCATTTTAGGAAGTACCTAGAGCATCTGTTTGGAATGCAGACACAGGAAACAGAAGCCGACAGTAGTCAGGAGGCGAGTTACTCTGTGACTAGCTTGGGAGGAGTTAACAACTGGAAACTGCACCAGCAGAATGACAGGGCTCCCTGAGGACAGGTGACTCGGCGCTTAACAATGACTGGTCATCCCAGGCTGCAAGGTTATGTGCAGGAGCACACAGCTCAGGATCTCAATGGCCTAACACACCACATGTGTGTTTCCCATTCACTCCACACAGCCAGCATGGGTCGGCAGGAGGGTTGGGTTCACCAAAATCAGTTTGGGAGCTTCCTCCCAGTCCTTGCTCCCATGATCATCCAAGCAGGAGAGGAAGACATGACAGATGGCCTAGTTGCTCTTGAAGCTTCCACGTGGAACAGTGCACCTTGCTTCTGCTCATGTTTCATTGGCTGACTACATGTCACATGACCACACCTGACTTCAAGGGCATGAGAATATCATCCTGCAATGTGCCCTGGTGGAGGGGAGAACTGGGACCCTGATGAACAGCACCAAGTCTCCCACAGAGGCATGGGCTACAGCAGACAGCAAGGTCCCCTGCCCAGGACCAGACCTTGTCATGTGCAAGGGGAGGGGACAAGGAAGAAAATCATGGTGACAGGTACATCCCTGGGGAGCTAGGTCAGAGTGGGTTACAAGGCAGTGCAAGGCATATGGACCCAATGTCAGGCAAGAGCTAATGCCAGAAAACTACCATCACACATTTCTACTTCCATCCGGTCCCTTAGATGCAGAGACCCCAAGTTTGTTCAGTGACACCAAATCAGTCGCACTCAAAGAAGCCAAAGGAGCAGGCGAATGCTCTGTGAAGACAAAAATGTCTCGGAGGCTCAGGTTCAGCTGGGATCTGGGCACGCTGGCTTCCTGCTACAGGACACAAAAAGCAAAGGACAGCCTCCACTCCTCCTGCCCCAGAAGTATGGACAGAGAGGGCTTCTCTCCTCCCTGCCACCTCTCCTGGCCTCTATCAAGTTGAGTTATATGAGGGGAGACCCCCCCAAAACCCGGAATCTATTTATAAAAAATTGTGTATTTATTCTTGCATGTTTAAACTTCATTCACCTTCAAAGTACTCTCTGTTTGATGCAATACACCTATTGAGACACTTTTTTCCACTGCCCAAAACAGTTTTTGTACATGTCAATTTGGATGTCTTTTAAGGCTTCTGCTGTTTTTTGTTTCACGTCTTCCACATAGGCAAATGTTTCCCTTGAAGACTTTTTTCATCAGGGAAACAAACAAAAAATGTTGCCTGGGGCAAGAGTGGGTAAATAGGAAGGTGGGGCATGAAGATCACAGTGTTTTTGGTCAAAAACTACTGAACACTCCAGTGTGGTGTGGTGTGGGCAGGTGTGTTCGTAAATCACCCATCATGAAATGGGCAAATGTACTGAAAGAATCTCTAAAAAAAAAAATCACTGAAGCCAAATGCAGCCTCTTGCAAACCACGCTAGCTGGTACATGGATGCCAATGGGTTCCTGGAATATTCACCTAGTGGGAAAAGCCTATACTATAAGGGACCTGCCCTCCAAAAAAAAATTCCAGGTTTTTGGGGTTCACCTCATAACTACTTCAAGTGCTGGGGCTACCAAGATGCCCTGAGTCTCCGGTTACCTGAAAACAGTCATATTTCTCCTCTCGTCTGTCTACTACCACTTGTACTGTGGCTGATCTGGGCTTCTGTAGGTGACATTTTGGGCTCTGCGTATGTCCCTGGCATATGCAGTTACCATATGCACCTGGATTTTTGCAGGATATCTCAGTGACGCAAAAGGAGAGTACCAAAGGGAGAAAGTCAGGAATGTGACAGGCCACAAATCCCTGGGGTGCCCTGGGGCTGGGGGCTGGCTACCTTTGCGGGCTTCAGCTGGCTTGGGGCTTCTGTTCATCTTTGAGGCTCATCTGAGAGTGAGTTTTGTCTACACACACTCTCCTCTCTTCCCCTGAAACGAGGGAGGCAGCTGATACTCTTCCTCTTCC
>NW_007251414.1:299673-338662 GCF_000164805.1 Carlito syrichta | reverse complement strand
GGGGGGGAAGCAGGGCAGACACACATTTCACTGCCCTACATTGGGGATGTCTCCAGCACTGCCAGTACTTTCATTTGTATCTCTGTGTAAGTGGTTTTCTCTGCCTGAACACGTGGCACCCAGAGAGTCTCTTCCGTGACTTGTTATGAGATAGCTCCCCGGTGAATAAAGAGCATGAATTAGAGGTTGTCCAGGATGGGTATAGAGTTAGGGAATTAACATTGCTCAGAAAGTGATGGGAGTTAGTGAACAAACACTCCAACTCCCTTGTACCTCAGGTGGGATAATGCTGAGGCATGTTCTACTGACCTTTCCAGTGACATTAAACCTCGTTGCTTGTGGGGGTTGCTGGCTTGACAAAGCAACTTCCCTGTCTTGCTTCTCCACTCCACTGCCATGATTCCCAGAGCCACTTCCCCAATAAAGTATGTTCACTCAAATCCATGCTACAGGGTCACATATATAAAAAAAGACCTCATTTCCATGTCCTCCTTTCATGAGTCCAGTGCTACATAATAAAGAAGGTTGACTTTTTACACCCCAAATTCTTCCCATACCTGGATTTGAGAGAAACTTCTAGATCAGCCACAAAGCCTCATGGATAAAATCCTACAGATGTGAGTTTCAGAATAAGAACCACGTAAATCCAAATGTTAACACTGAAACCTTGGTCCATCAGAGAACCGTTCCTTTCTGGTCGACAACCACAGCTAATGTGTTCCTTAAACCATCCAAGAGCACTCCAGGCGAGCAGAGGTACATGTTAGAAAGGTCCCAGCCCAGACCCACTGAATCAGAAACTCTGACGGTGAGAGCCCAGCATTCTGGGTTAGCAATCTCTCCTGGGGGTTCTGGCGAGTGCTCAAATTCAAAGACTACTGCATTAGTGGTTGAGATTTAAGAAGCTGGAGTCAGAACACCCGAATTCAAATCCTTGATCTGCCATTGAATATTTGTTTAACCTGAGCTACTTTACTTCTTGTAAATGGGAGACAATACTAGTTCTTTCCTCTTAAGATTGTTGCTAGGAATAAACAAGATAGTATGGATAAAATACTTAACCAGTATATAAGCATACCTGTGTCTGTATATGTGTATATATATTTTTGTATTTTCCTTTTCCCATTGTTATTCTAGTAGAGAAAATAAGAAACAGGTCTCTGTTGGCACAGAACCTAAGCTTAAGGTAGGACAAGGGGCTTACACAAGACCACCCAGATATAGCATCTTCAGTTCAGCCTTGGAGATGTCTGGTTTTTAAAGCAAAAAACATGGGGTGAGCTGAGAAGCAGTGTCTTGGGAGGATGGTGCTCTGGGGTGTCCCTTAGATGTGGAAGTTCACCAGCCTTACCTTGTATTCTTCTGGGCCCTACAGAACCAATGTGGTAGGTTGTCCCCCAAGCTGTGCCATCGGCTGGGAAATAATTCCTAGCTTTAAACCAGCCAAAGACTGGCCATCTCTGGGAGACACCTGACTCAGAAAACCAAAAGCCTCCCCTCACCCACTGGAACCATCCCAGAAAGTTGGCTGCCTGAGGAGGCCTGGTCACTTGTCAACTAATCCATAGCTTCTGTTTTCTTTTTCCATCATGAGACTGTAGTGGATAGGAGGAGATTGCGGGGAGGAAGGAGAAGTGAGTGAAGGAAGCCCTGCTGTGGGAGGCTCTGTAGTCTCTTCAGTCTTGCACACTGAAGGAAACATAGTGGTCCATGCTATGCACCCTGGTGCGGAAAACATCAGAAGAAAACTGTTGAGAGGAGTGGTTCTGTCACAGCGAGTCAGGGACTGCTTAGGCTCAAGTAACGGTCCCATAGCTTACCCACCCTGTACCCTCTTGCTGGCTGCCCCACAGCATCATACATAACATACTGCAGAGCACTCAGAAGGAAACACCTGGAAACTCTTTTTTTTTTGAGTTGGAGTCTCACTCTGTCACCCAGACTGGAGTGTAGTGGCCACTCCCAGCCCCACTGCAGCCTCAACCTGCTGGGCTCCAGTGATCCTTCAGCCTCAGCCTTCCAAGTAGCTGGAACTACAGGCATGCGCTACCATGCTCAGCTGATTTTTTATTTATTGTAGAGATGAGGTCTCACCAAGTTGCCCAGGCAGGTCTCGAACCCGTGGGCTCAGGCAATCCATGCACCTCAGCCTCCCAAAGGGCTGGGATTACAGGTTGAACCACCGAGCCCGGCTGGAAACACTCTTTTTAAGATGCTGCTTTGCCCAGGCACTCACAGGGACCTAATTATGGGAAGGTCCTGCCATCAGCCAGGTATCTCTGGTCAAATAGGCAGAGGTTCCACTGTACTGACCTCTAAAGTGACTCGGGTCAAACAGCACAACAGGTCCCCAGTGCCCTGGACCAAAAGCCAGAGCCAGAAGTAGGTGAGGCGTGTGAAGCACCTCGGGGACAAAATGTAAGGAGGTGCTCATCCTCAGGGCACGCTGGTCCAGAGCCTGCACACTCGAGGAGGAGATTCCCCTAAGAGTACCTGGATAACTGAGAGCGGGTACCTCTCTAAATGTGTGGCTTAGATGCCCCACCCTCATCCTGATCCACTTCTTTCCTATCAGAAAGTCCCAAAGCACCTTGCTTTCCACAGGAAGCAGCACTGGCAGCACCCAGAAGCATGTTAGAAATAGGTTCCACTTGGGTCCCAATCCATTTGGGTCCCACTTCACTTGGGTCCCTCTCCAGACCTATTGAATCACCATCTGCACATTAACAAGGTCCCCAGGTGATCCACAACTGCAATACTGAAGTCTGAGAGGTGGCAGAGTTGAGGAAGGACCATCACCCCAGGCTCATCTGCCATTTGTGAAGATTCTCCAAGAGTTTCCTGGCATCTTTCTCAAGCCACCTGCACATCACAAATCTACATTCAGCTTCCAGAGAGACAGCACACTGATTCTATTAAAAGAAGTATTTATTGACCATATATGAAATATTTAGGAAAGCTCACGCATTGTACTTGGATAGAAGAACAACCACCCCCAAAGTTCCACAGCACTAAGATTCTATTTAATATTGCATTATGTCAATACAGTCTGTGCAATGAAAATCAATAAACATTTACATGGTGTCTCAAAGGCATAAAGAACTTAAAAGAAATGTGTCAGGCACATGCCCAACTTCCTACTCCTTCCACTACTGGAAGATATAAGAGGTTATTGATATGAGAGGTCAAGAGACCGCAGGATATCCAGACACTGGACAGTTTTATCTGATGGAGCCTTAGATGGGGGAGGGGGATGCTGGGAGAACATTAGGGAAGCCCTGAATGGAAACCAGAAGATACTGCTGAATAGAACAGAACTAGTCACGATGTTTAGGGTTATGCTAAGATATCTCTTTAAAATATATCTGAATGTATATATGAGGGGGACCAAAAAACCCCTGGAATTTCTTTATTTAAAAATTGTGCATTTATTCTTACATGTTTTAACTTCAGTCACCTTTAAAGTACTCTCTGTTCAATGCAATACACCAATAGAGATGCTTTTTCCACTGCACAAAACAGTTTTGAACTCATCAATTTTGATGCCTTTTAGTGTGTCTGTTGTTTTTGTTTCATATCTTCCACATTGGCAAAACTTGTCCCTTTGAGAATTTTTTTTATCCAGAAAAAAAAAAAGCTACTGGGGTGAGATCGGGTGAATAGGGAGGGTGGGGCATGAGGGTCATGCCGTTTGTGGTCAAAAACTGCCAAATACTCAGCGCAGTATGGGTAGGTATACTCGTAAATCATTCATCATGAAATGAGCAAACAAACAACCCCATTATAAAATGGGCAAAAGACATGAACAGACATTTCACAAAGGAAGACATCTGAGCAGCCAACAGACACATGAAGAAATGTTCAACCTCACTAATCATCAGGGAGATGCAAATCAAAATCACACTGAGATACCACCTAACTCCAGTCAGAATAGTCATTATCAACAACTCAAAAAATAACAGCTGCTGGAGAGGGTGTGGCGACAAGGGAGCACTTCTACACTGTTGGTGGGAGTGTAAACTAGTGCAACCTCTGTGGAAAGCAGTGTGGTGATTCCTAAAAGCTCTAAATATCTACTTCCCATACAACCCCGCAATCCCCCTACTGGGAATATATCCGGAAGAACACAAATCACTCTACAAAAAAGACACCTGCACACGTATGTTTATTGCAGTGTTGTTCACAATAGCAAGAATCTGGAAGCAACCATGCTGCCCATCAAAAGAGGATTGGATTAGAAAAATGTGGTACATATACATGGTGGAATACTACGCAGCCATAAAAAAGAACAAAATCATGAATTTTGCAGCAACCTGGATGGAACTAGAGTCTATAATACTGAGTGACCTCTCACAAAAACAAAGGTCCGAGTATCACATGTTTTCACTCATATAATGGACCTCGAACATCCAATCTAATACTATAAGAAAATGACCGACAGTAGTGGGAAACTATGGGGGCGGGGAGGGAGATAGGATTAACGAGCAAATATCTGTCTGGGGATGGGGAAACACCTTTAATCAATAGGGTGCCTGAATGAAACGTATTTGTATACCTAACCCTTAACTGTACCCCACAACATCATAATAAAAAAAATATTGATTATTGAAAAAAAAAAGAAAGAATCTCCAAAAATAAAATTCACTGAAGCCAAACGCAGTCTCATAAAAACGCTAGCTGATACACTGATACTTACGAATTCCTAGAACACTCACCTAGTGGGGGATGTCTGTACTACAAGGGACCCGCCCTCCAAAATATAATTGTTTTTTGGAGGGTTCCCCCCTCATACTGTCCATTAAAAGAAACTTGACTCGATAAACCATGTTAATCATCCAGCTCAAGTCAACCATGAATATAATGTATCATACACATAAATCTTGTAGTCTCCCAAGGGTCAATGCTGGGACCCACCTCACCCCAAATTGCAGAATACTTCCATGACCCCTGGGCTTGTGCTGGAGGGGAGAAGGGCATTCCAAGTAAATCTGACTTATATATAACAGTATCATAACCACTTCAAGGTGCCAACGCAAATGTGCTAACTAGTCTTAAGTTCAGGTTACCTTTCTTAAGTCCACCAAGGTAAGTGACTTGACAAAGCTCATATAGTGACAAAAAAAATCACCAATGTTTTCCACTGTCCCCACAGAATTAAATATAATTTTTATTTCAAATGTGGATGGCCACAGGATATATATTAACAACCAAAAATTGATTGCTCAGTCAGCTGTGAAAAATAGTCTGTGATAAAGAAAATGGGCATATATAATATATAAAATGGAATACGCTTCCTTAAAAAGGAAGGAGCTGCTGAGACATGTTACACATGGATGAACCTTGGGGACACTATACCAAAGAGAAAAGTCAGTCACAAAAAAGACTAATACTGTAGGACTCTACTTATATGAGGTCTCTGGAATAGTCACATTCACAGAGACCGGAAGAACGGTGGTTGCCAGGAGCTGCGAAGAGGAAGAACTGGGGAGTTGTTTAATGAGCTTCCGTTTAGCCAGAGGAATAGTGTTCCGAAGATGGATGATGGTGATGGCTGCACAAGCGAATGCACTTAATGTCACTGAACTGTGCACTTAAAGATCGTTAAGATGGTATATTCTGTATGTATTTTACAACAATTAAAAAACCCAAGCTGGGCTCGGTGGCTCAGCCTGTAATCCTGCGCCTTGGGAGGCTGAGGTGAGTGAATTGCCTGAGTCCGCGGGTTCGAGAACAGCCTGGGCAACTTGGCGAGACCTCATCTCTACAATAAATCAAAAAATTGGCCAGGCATGGTAGTGCGCGCCTGTAGTTCCAGTTACTTGGAAGGCTGAGGCAGAAGGATCGCCGGAGCCCAGCAGGTCGAGGCTGTGGTGGCCGGGAGCGGCCACTGCACTCCAGTCTGGGCGAAAGAGTGAGACTCCAACTCAAAACAAACAAACAAACAAACAACAACCCCCCCCCCCGATCTGTTGAAATAAAGAAAAAGAAAAACACAGCCTGGCCTATTGCCAAATATAATGGTAGAATTGGTTAAAAATCCCTGGTACATACCCATCCTTAAGGGCTTGGATACAAAGCTTGCCTGTGACTTTACTCAAGTGAAACTAAGGGTTGAGAGGATACACAAACATGCATATAGACACGTGTGTGCATGTATGTATCTGTGAGACAGAGAGACAGAAGGGAGGGTTTGGGAAGCTTGAAGCCACCCTTTGTTGCAGGCTGTAGGATGATGACTAAATTTAGAATACATTCTCAAGCAGACCTTCTGACTTACAAAGTATGGTCACTCCTACCCAGCCCTACCACCCCAAGCTTGCAAAAGTCATGGAAGAATCTTATGTAACTGCAGAGTCAGTGCAACTTGGAATTTCTGGAGGAAAAAGCCGGGGAGCAGATCCATCCATGCTCCCCAGATGCTTTGGGACTCCCCTGGGGCCACCGAATCCCAAGGCTTTGCCACCTCTGACCCTCGTAGCTGGAGCTGCCACTCTCGATCACCACGGACTGAAGGCAATTCCTGTAGAAGCCATGTGTGGGTCTTTCTCTGGGGACTACTCGATTCTCACAGCTGACGCACTCACCTTCTTCCAGATGGCATTCACAGCGGGCCAGAACACAGGCCCAGGGAATGCTGTCCTCAAAAGGAGCTCTGGGCTGGGGCCTTGGTCCCGTGAGTGATTTGTGGCTGTCAGGACGCTCAGGGTCTGCTTGGCTTCACAAGACAGCCCAGAGAGCTAGTTTTCGGGCAGAACATTAGAAAGCTTCCACCACTGTGCCATTTCTCAAATATGCCCGGCTATTAACACTTCAGAGGCTGAAAACCTTGCTGACTTTTTCAGTGGCGTTTTTCTGTTCAACAGAGTAAACAGGCTAAATTGTAAAAATATGTATTTTTAAATTTAATTCAATAAAGCATTTTCATTTTGAATGAAAAGGAAGTAGGCCATAAACAATTTTATTCTAGTCTGAATTTGTATCATGCAAAGAAAAAAAAAGGTGTTGCTTAAAAATGTCCCAGCCTAACGATCTCATTTTAAAGATAAGGCCCAGGGAAGTAAAGTGACTTGCTCCAGGTCACACAGCAAATTTGGTGCACAGCTGAGGGCAAGACCCTGTCCTCCTGCACATGTCCCCCACCATAATTAGAAACTCTGGTCATGAAATACGAGGCTGCACGGTGGATGGGTCTGGGATTACTCCATTAGGGTTTCCCTTTACGGTTCCGGCCACAGGTCAGCAAGATTTGCATTATTCATCCTTTTTCTTGGGTTCAGACATTTTCCTGGATGCCCTTTGTGGTGTTACTTTTTATAGCATCAGATAGCTCATGATGAACCATGTCTGGCACACGCCTCCTCTTATATTAATCCCAAGAGAGAGGTCAGACGCTAACAGTGAAGTTTCCGAGACATTAGCAGAGAGGTTCTGGACAACGTCTCAACATCATCTTTTATCTCTGCGGACACACTGAGCCTGCCAGACGGAGTCCTGGGGAGTGTAATGTGCCCAGGGTGGTGACTGGGAGCATTGACTCCCAGGTCAGGGCTGCCTGAAGGTCTGAGGTCACCACCCAGGGACACTCCCTTGATCCGCCAGCCTGTCTCATTCCATAACCAGGCTTTGGAATTCATGAGTGGAGGGCAGATGTCTGAGCCCCTGCTAGCTGCAGAGGGCAGCGTGGGAAGAACCTAACATGCCGGCCATCCCAAGATGATGTGGTAGAATTTGAAGAGCAGGTTGTATGTCTTCTCCCAGAGGGACTCACACAAGGCCTTTCTCTTGTTGTAGGCCCTTCTCCTAAGGCTACCTAATTGTGGGGCCCAGACCTCTTTTCCTACGGGGTCTTTCCTTCGAGGTTAGGAAAAGGTGTTACAGAAACAGATGGGAGAAAGGAGCCAGCCCACGACATGTGGAAATTTCACGGCCTGGGAGCATAGGGGACATGCTGGGTAGGATGTACTTGAGTAACCTTCCCCAATACACTATAAGGTCATAACTCCCTCATCTATATAAAAATAGCCAAAATAGGCACCTTGTACACAGCAGGTGCCTAATAAATGTTACATAGGGAACCACTTGCAGTTTTAGCCTCTCAATCAAGTAGTTCTAATAATTTATCCACCATCTTCATTTGAGATCCCCGAGAAGATGACCCTAAGATTAGTGGGATAATCCCAGGAAGCTCTAGCAAGGGAGTAGAAAGTGGGACTGAGAAGGGACGGCCACCGTACAAGGTATGCTCATGAGCCTGTGACTTCCATGGCAGCTAGGTCTCAGTCTCATGGGGGAATCTTTGAGGGAGGAGACTGAATCACCTTGGCATTGCTGCATGAAGAGGCAAGGAAGCGGGAATTTATCCATTGTCCCCTTACCACTCACAGGTGGAAGACTGCTGCTGAGGGTAGACTCCAGGATATTCTCAGCTTGCTCTGTGCTCAGCCTGAGCACATGTCCATAGCTGAGCACAGCATGAGGGAGAGAGACACAAAATTACCTCTGCTATGTACATGCAAGGGGACCCCCAAAACCCCAGAACTATCTTTTGGAGGGCAGACCTTTTATAGTACAGACGTCCCTCACTAGGTAAGTGTTCTAGGAATGTATCGGCATGTGTATACAAGCTAGCATTGCTGTGAGAGGCTGTGTTCGACTTTAGTGAAAATTTTTTTGAGATTATTTCAGTGCATTTGCCCATTTCTTGATGTGTGATTTATGAGTATACCTACCAACACTGCATTGAGTGTTCAGCAGTTTTTAACCCAAAACAGCATAACCTCCAGGCCCTACCCTCCCTGTTCACCGCATCTCACTCTGGGTAACTTTTTTTGTTTCCCCAATGAAAAAAGCTCTCAAAAGGAAATGTTTTGTCCATATAGAAGAGGTGAAAGAAAAAATGGCAGAAACACTAAAAGGCATCCAAATTGATGAGTTCAAAAACTTTGAGTACTGGAAAAAAGCATCTCGATAGCTGTATTGCATCAAACGGAGAAAACTTGAAGGTGACAAGTTTAAACATGTAAGAATAAATACACCATTTTTCATAAATAAATTCTGGGTTTTTTTGGGTCCCCCTCATATATGCGAAGTACCTACAGGTGATCTCTGGGGTAGGCTGAGGGGACATGGGCAGGGTCCTGATATCATCTGCCATAATCTCACATTCATCTATGCATTGGGTTTATCTGGCTACCTAATGGTGACATTAAGAAATGAACTTCATAAAATCGATTGGTCCATGCACGACTCAACACTATACAAGGCTCCACTCTACAAGGCTCTATGGGAAAAAAAATTAAAAAGTGGTTCATCTTCTGTAGCTGATGTTAGTAGCTACTTACTCAGCATCTGTCTCTCCCCTTCCTCCTTTCTAACAGGATCTATTCTCTTTCTGGCAGCCAGGTGTACTAACCAACAGTAGCTTCAGTCTGCTTGCAAATGCTTGACTTGGGCATGAGACATGATGGGGAGGCACTAAAAGTCTGCCTTGCTGATAAAAAGAGACAGACAGTAAGAGACAGGGAGGAAGGGAGGGAAAGAGAGAGGGAGGGAAGGAGGGAAGGAGTTCTGAGAGTGACCCTATTACCTTCACTCAGTTTCTACAAGTGTATCTTCTCAGTCATATCTGGTCATACCAGCATTGGCAAAAACTAGAAGACACAAGTATTTTCTAGAGAAACTGCTCTCTAGACAGAGTTCACCTATCCTGTACTTGTCAGTGGTTCTGGGAACTTACATGTGGTACCTTGCACTTATCCTGATTAAATTTCATCTCCTCCTTCAGTGGGCTGTGCAGAAAGCCTAGAGTCTTGGTTCTTCATTACACTTTGTGGTTATTCCTCCAACCTTGAGGACTTTTGCAAATGTGATAATTATGCCTTTTCATGTCTTCGTGTATGCTCTTTATGCCTTGATTTTTCAAATTCTCCATCATTTGTAAAAATGGTGAACTTGTTGGGTTTGCATGCAAACACAACACTACAGAGAGTCCCTCCACCAAGGCCACAAATCACAGCTGTGAAGCAGTTTTCAACCAGTTTCTAATATGCCAGCTGTATCCCATGCACAGCACGTTATCTGTCTGGCCTAAAACAATACCATAATGAATTCTCTGAATTCTATGTTTCCATCAAGACCAAGTATCTATCTCATTGTCCTGAATTAACAGCCTGAAAACCGTATCAAAAATCAGAAAATAAATGCCCAGTGCAAAAAATGCCCTCTGGGAACCTTAAATCCATGATGGATCAGAGGTTGACAGGTTGGAGATACAACATTGCAGGGGTTCCTCCACTTGAAAGATTGATGACAGTTCACCACTTAAGTAGGTGGGAAGCAGGCATAGCCAGCACCCAGCCCCTCCCCACACCACGGGCCCTAAATATTCAACTGCACCAGACCTGCCTCACAACCATGGCTGAACATGCTCTTCTTCACCCCCACACCCATATCTGCCTCCTGAACTGCAAGGTGGCAGATTGCTGCGAGGAATAATGCATTCACCTTTGGAAATGCAGCTTGGACAATGGAAAAACCACTGTGTCAGCAGTGTTGGCGCTTTAGCCCAAGTGCCTGCAGTCAATGACGCCTTCAAGTCTATTTTTAGTCTTTTTTAAGGCAGACAGGGCAGCGTGGGGACACTGTAAACCCCCAAGAGCCCTTTCCAGGGTCTTTGTGTTTTGATGTACCCATCTTTCTGTCAGCAGGCCAGGACTACAAGTGAACTGGAGAGAGGCTCCCGTGGGGTGAGGCCATGGGAGAGTTCCGCAGAAAGGAAAGATAGGCAGGGCACAAGTCAGAATGGAGAGTGTGACAATGACAATGAAAGAATGCTGTGAATTCTTGAGGCAAGCTTTGCAAGTATGCTTCAAACAGATCCTGAACCCTGACCGCCTCTGCTCCCAGGACCACCCCCTCCCAACCCCTCTGCTCCTCCCGTGTACCTCCTCATGTCTCTAGAGAGACTTGGCACATTTTCACATGAGACCAGAAGTCAAGGACTTCCAGAACTCAGTCAGGCTCCCAAGAGGCTCTGGAGGTTAACAGAATGTTCCTTGTGTTCATCCTCCTTGTCAAGGGCCAGATCAGGGTGTGTGATGACACAGACCCAGCTCCAAGACCCCACGATGCTCTGTGGAAGGGTGGAACATGTGGTGCCCACAGTTCTATCACCTGGGGGACCAACTGCCTTCCTCACCACTTATACTTCATCCCCCACTTTCGACTTTCACCTTCTTTTCCAGGGATTCTCCTCCCAGTACCTCACCTCCCTCAGACACACACACATACACACACACATACATGTGCATGCATGTGCGCATGCTCAGGCTCCCACACTGGCCACCTGCTTTCCTTTCTTTTTGAACTTTGCCACTGACATGTCCAGACAATTAGACAGAGATACAGCTGGGAGCCTGGTAGCCAGATAGCAGGCTTCGATGTGAGCCTCTACTCAAGGGAAACCACCCCTGCTCAGGAAATGCTAACCCTGTTCTTTAACAAGTACACCATGTCTTCCTCTAAGCTTCTCCAATGCTGGTCTGTGGCCTAAAAGAACAACTGCACTTGTAGGATAAGCCTTGGGCATCTTATCTATCACATGCAATGCTTTCCAGGAGTGGAGCCAGCTTCTTTTGAATGATGTTCTCACGCAGTAATGAGATGTGGGCAGAGCTTCTGAAAATAGCCACGGAGAATCCTAACTTATAACATGCAGGCACACTGAGGCATGTCAGGAAAAGCAAACAGGATAGAGTGAGGGGGTGTCTTGGTAAACATTTCCTTCTTTCACTGTATTGGGGCTGAGAGCTCATTGTAGCACTGCTAGGAAAAAACAAAAAATGGAGACATTTGATTCCCTTTGGATAGGCTGGAATATGAGATCTATCTGCATGACAAACACTGTGAGGCCCACAATTGAGGCAGGCGTGCAAGGGAAGAGGAAAACAGCCTGGAAAGGGATAGAGCCAATAAAAGAGCAGCTGGAAGTTACTTATCAACCTCTGGAAATGCAACCACCCCGATGACCTTGACAATCTCTCAGTCCTACACGCCTTTGCAGCCAACATTCAAAATGTCTCCATTACAGGGAGCTGCTGGCCAATGTCCCATCGCTCTTGCAACAGCTGGGGATTAGTTCAAGTGACAAAACTCTTGAGTTGGTACAAGTCACCTCTCCACTGCACTGCATAGCAGACCTGTCATCAGCAATGAAGGAGATAAGGAGCTGGCTCTGCTCAACAGGATTGATGAAGGGACCAAGTGAGCAGTGGACAGCCATTAACAAGGAGGCCTGCCAGGGGCCGAGGACCCTTATAGGAAGTTCCCTCCCACCTGAGACGTTGAGTCAGGTGGGGGCATCCATGCACAGTTGTGCAGGATGTGCAGGGTGCAAGGACCTTTGGCTGAAGAAGCAGTGGGTCAAAATCCCACCACAAACTCATTCTACCAAGCCAAGCTGGAGGAAGGGTATCCTTTAATCTTTTCTTGCTGTTAATTTCGCTGAAGTATTATCATACATATTATGGGGACCCCCCAAAAAAGGGAGATTATTTTGAAGGACAGGACCCTTGTAGGTTTCCCCTGCTAGTAAGTGTTCTAGGAATGCATCGGCATCAGGGTACCAACTAGCAGTGTTGTGAAAGGCTGGTTTGGCCTCAGTTATTACTATTATTTTTTTGAGATTCTTTCAAAGCATTTGCCCATTTCATGGTGGGTAATTTACAAGCGCACCCGCCCACACTGGACTGAACATTCAGCAGTTTTTGACCAAAAATATCATGACCCTCATGCCCATCCTCTCTATTCACCTGATCTTGCCCCAAGTGATTTTTTTGTTTCCCTGGATGAAAAAAGTTCTCAAAGGTAAATGTTTTGTCAATGTGGAAGAGGTGAAACAAAAAACAGCAGAAGCACCAAAAGGCATCAAAATTGATGAGTTCAGGCTGGGCTTGGTGGCTCAGCCTGTAATCCCACGCTTTGGGAGGCCGAGGTGAGTGAATTGCCTGAGCCCGCGGGTTCGAGACCCACCTGGGCAACTTGGCGAGACCTCATCTCTACAATAAATCAAAAAATTAGCTGGGTGTGGTAGCACGCGCCTGTAGTTCCAGCTACTTGAAAGGCTGAGGCAGAAGGATCACCGGAGCCCAGCAGGTCAAGGCTGCAGTGGCTGGGAGCGGCCACTGCACTCTAGTCTGGGCGATTGAGTGAGACTCCAACTAAAAAAAAAAAAAAAAAAGTTGATGAGTTCAAAAACTGTTTTGAGCAGTTGAAAAAAAATCTGGATAGGTGTATTGCATCAAATGGAAAGTATTTTGAAGGTGACTAAAGTTTAAACATGTAAGAATAAATACACAATTTTTTATAAATAAATTCTGGATTTTTGGGGGTCCCCCTTGTATGAAAAAGTGCATAAGCCATAAGTTCTGGGCTTGATGGATTTTCACACACTGAACACACCTATGCATTCAGCAACCAGGTCAAGACGCGGAAGATTAGCCAGACCCCAGAGACTCTTCCAAAGGGCATCTTTTAAAAAATTGGAATCAAGTCACCATCTGTTCACTAAGCCAGTGTCCACAAGGCTGTGATTCTATAAGGGGCACCTGGTTCAAGTCTGCACAAAAGTACGCTATGGCCAGTGGTGTCTCAAGGAAGGTGACCACTGTCCTCAAGCACTTAACATAGGGTGAGGGGGACTTGGCACATGCAAAGATGGTGACCATATGATAACAACATGACAAGGGTGCTGCACAGAGAGAGACCTTTCTCTGTCCATACCACCCTACCCACCTCCATCCCCTCTGCCACCTTCTCCTGCCCGCAGTAAGTATCACATTGTCTCGTTTTCAGGGGTGAAGGAGATGAAAAGAGAATACCATTGGCAGTGGGGGTGAAAAGGTGTCACAAATGCCAGAGATGCCATTCACCATTCACAGCAGCTGTCTGGCATTGGAACCCTGTCTGTCAATCACCTTTGGAATGCTGGTAGCAAGTACCATTGACTTCAAGTCTAGAGGGCAGAATCATCATCATGTCATCTGAAGCTTCCTCACCTAACCTCTTGTGAGCCAGAGGAAAGGGGTATGCTATGATCACATAGACTTGCAGAGACCCAGTTCCTCTGAACCACCGTGATCTCACTTAGCAAGTGAAATTGATGTTCTAGATTGGTTCTTTTCAAAATAACACATTCCTTCTGCCTCCCTCTCTCCAGACTGTCAATGCCTTGAGGTCTGGACCCCATAGCTCTGTTCCTTGGGAAAGAAGTGTGAATGCTCAGGAAATACTAAATGAATGAAAGAATGCAAAGGTTATACAAAAAGAAAAGTATTTAATTTTCTCTTATTTTCTACTTAATGTTCCTTTCTAAAAAGTTTTAGAATAAAGAGTTCTGGAACAATGCTCTACCTAACTGGAAGCCCTTCAAGAGTCAGGGTTTGGCCCCTTAGTTACATAACCATGGGAACATGGGGTCCCTACCAGAGAATTGACACCAGGGGAGGTTCCTCCCCTTCCTCTGAAGCCCCAAGATGTGTGGTTCAGTCACATGACAGCCAGGGAGAAGTGCTCATTCATCTCAACCACAGGCCCTTTCCAGTTAATGGGGTGTTCAAGTTCAAGGAGAGAAAACGTGGGGGCTTCACTGCAAGGGCTTGGGTGTACCGCTGGGCTGGGCATCAAGAGTGGCAAGACCTGAGACCTTTCACGTTCCTGCTGGAGGCTGAGGCATTTTCTCAGTTCCCCACTCAAGGCCCCAGACTAGGACACCATCAGATCAGATCAGTTTTCCTGAGAAGGTGCATCTTGCGTCCTAGAACCTGGGCTCCTCCTGGAACAGGAAGGCCGCTGCAATATGAGCCCTGTATTCCCCTGCAGTTGTGGGGACACATCACACAGCGGCCACCAGCAGCATTCAGCTTTTCCACCTCTTGGATCTCAGAGACTAGCAAAGTCACCCAATGCCCAGAAGTGCAGGAGAGTGGGCCTCAATCCCCGGGATGGTGGTGGTGGAG
This sequence comes from Carlito syrichta, assembly GCF_000164805.1. NCBI lineage: Eukaryota > Metazoa > Chordata > Mammalia > Primates > Tarsiidae > Carlito > Carlito syrichta. The sequence continues at coordinate 323,648 of NW_007251414.1, read as the reverse complement.
ATCTCGGCCTGCATGGACACAACTCTGAGGGGCGTTTTATCCAGTGCTAGCGCCAGGGAGCCCATGCACCCCAAGTAGTAATTGTGCTGTGTTGCCCCTTGATGAGTGCTTCCCCCTCCCACCTCCCTCCCTCTGTCCACTCATTTATTTTTCTGCCATCAAGTTCCTAATAAATGACTCCCGAGCAAAACAGGCAGACTCCTGAATGTGCCCAGCCAGTGTGCACATCCAGGAAGAGCGGAGAGACTGCTGCTCAGTTGCCTAGGAAGTGTCGCCTTCCCTCCTCCATGAGCATGGGAGGATAAAGTGACCTTGGTTTTCTACTCTCTCTCAAATACAGACCACCTATAGAGAGTTGAGTGGGGCTGAACTGTGCTACGTGGTGCTAAGTTTGCAGGCTTATCTCATTGGCTCCCTGACCACTTTCTGGGAAGACTGGCACCTGTGTCACCCACACTGTGCAAAGGCAACAACCAAGGCTTCAGGATGCTATGCTGTTAAATGGTGAGACCCAAGTGTGACCCCAAAGTGGCCTGATACCCCTAACCTCATACCTGTAACTATGACAGTGACCCATCCAAGTCACCATTAGCACACACCTGGGATGCAATGTGGACAAGGGATGCCATTCAAGACAACTTCTGGGGAGAAAGGGACACACAACAACCTGTCTTATGCTGTGATTCAGAGAAGTCATGTGGCATCTTGGGGAGATGTGGTGTGGAAGTGAGGCGGACTAGGCACCATGTGGGATCACCCACCGACCTTCTCTGAACCCCAAGGCTCTGTTTGCACATTGGTTAACATGAAATACAAAGACTGTCTTACACTTGGTTACTGAAATTAAGAGAGAGAGAGAGAATGTGTACCAAGTAACCCCCTGTGACTTGTGTATGTAAGTGTGTAATATATGAGAGCTATTACTATCAACATTGTTCTTAGTGATGCTAAAATAATCTCGGAGCATGGGCCCAGCACTGTGTCTGACACTGAACTGGGGTTGAGGGTTTGGAGACCAGGTCCAGCCATCCTGGTACTTACAGGGCAGGAAGTGAATACCCTGGATCCTGTATTTTGGGAGGAGGGGATGGCCTGGGACCATGAGTCTCACCCAGAACTCAGAACCACCTAAGACAGGAATAGCAAAATCCACTGGTTAGTGCTTGCAAGAGAAGGCTCATTATGTGGGTGGAATTATGAAATTCTGGAGTTGGAAGTGACCTAAGATGTCATGTGTCCCTTTTGCCCAGCTGCACATTCATTCCTGCATTCATTCATTCATTATGAAAGTACCTACTCTCTGCTAACCACTGGCGATACAATAATGGATTAATTCTACCACGGAATTTACATATACTAAGGTGTCCCAAGTCAAGGCCATCAGGGGAGTACAAAGAATCAACTGGAGTACCCTCCTAGGGGGTGTCTTGGAGCAGCTTCTTACAGGAACAACTCCCCCCACCAAGAACATCAAACATCACCAGCATGGGCCTAAATACTTCCACCAGTGGTAACCTGCCATCTTCCCATCTCTATAGTTTTTTAAAAGGCAAAAAAGCACTTTCTTCTATTGAACAAAACTTGCCTTCTACAGCCACACCTGTTCAGGCCCTCATCTATTGCTTAGGGCTCTGAATACTTGTCCATTCAGTCTTCCCTTCCTTGCAGGAGATGACAACCACCTGAAATGCTCAATCTCCAAACAGCACCAGGCAACCTTCCTTCTCCCTCCAGGACTGAGATATGACACCATGCCCTCCCTTACTCCTGAGCCTGCCCCTCTCCCATTTACCATAGTGTGGCCTTGAGATCTGAATACATCGGTCCAAAGGATGTCAGTCTAGCACAGAGGGGAACAGTGCACAGGACTCTGCCCTGATTCAGGAAGTTGTTCCTCTGGAGACACCTGAAATCCAGACAAGATCAAGGTAGATTTGCATCTCATTTGCCCTCTCCCAGCCCTGTGACCTCTGGCAAACTCACTTGACTTTCTGGAGGCTCAGATTCTTTATCTGCGAAATGTGGATGGTGAGAATACTTACCTCAGAGGGTGGCTGTAGAGACAAAATGAGATAATGAATGCAAATGCACGAAAATGGCCAGGACATGCCTGCCACCATACTCCCTCAGTACATTAAATGCAGATCTGGGGAAGCTCATAGCCACTTATACATGTGACATTCTTAAGCCACATCTCCTTCTCTCATGCTTCCTCAAACAGCCTTTCACCAAGTCCAGAGTCTAACTTCAAATTTTCTCCAACGAATTTCACCTTTTAAGATGTACACCCTCATTACAGGCTATTGGAGCTCTGTGAACCCCATTTCTGCTGTCAACAGTTAAGGTAGAGTTGGCCATGATCACACCAAAATCCACATCCTCTACATCTGGGACACACACCTCACTTGCAGTCATGTGGCTGAGTTTTGACCAGTAACACACAAGCAAAAATGATACACACCACTTCTTGACCTGGCCTTTTCAAATCTTCCCCACGGTCCTCCATCCTCTCTCTTTCCTCATCTGCCTGGAGGAAGGGACTGCCTGAGGTTCTGGCAGATGGTGAGCGGAAGACGGTAGGGTCCTGGGTTTCTGAGTCACCATATGAAAGGGTGCCTGCTGAATACTGCATCAGACTTTGCAAGAGTGAGAATACACTTTTTTTGGTGTTAAGTCATAGGAACTTGGGGTCTTATCCATTATACCAGGTAGGGCTACCTTAAGTGATTCAACAAGATACCAGCTTGATGGGATCTGTAAAGTGGTGTTAATGCTTTCTGTGCCCTCATCAAAGTCATACAGGAGATGCTGGGAATGGCAGTGAACCACCAGGCTTGGCCAAGGGGAACCTATTTAATGACACAGGTGGCACAAGCTAGTAGTAGATGTGGGCTGCAGGTGACAATGAGCACTGCAGGAACATGTGAAAAGTTTTTGGCAAGGGATCTGGTGTTCGTATGTTCACCTACCTGTCTGCCATGTACAACTCACAGAGCTGAATGTGACCTCACCAGAAATCCCTCTAAATCCAAAGAAGTCCCTGGACTTGTCCAGAGTACCCCAGCCGGTGGCAAAGCTGAAGCCTGTTTCTGTTTTGAGTCCATTTTCCCCCTGTAGGCAGACATTCTTGAAGAATGAGTCAAGATCACACAAAGAGCACTTTCCCTTTCTGACATTTACTGCTTAAATGGCTCATCCGAATCACCTGAATCCAGAGAAAAAGAACAACTCTGTCCTTTCCAGAGCAATTTCCCAGAACACTTGTTTCCATTAAAACACCCAAAGATTTGTCCTTTGACAAAAGGCTTCTGCTAGTGACTAAATCCAAGACCTGCCTTAAATGCAATGGGGTGGACAGAGAATTAGCATCTTTTTCCTTATTGCTAGGAAATGGAAATCCAGTAATTATACCACACCTAACGAGAGACCTGGATTTCCAGACTTTTACATGTTTTTTTAAAAATCTGCAAATATTAGCTTTCCCATTTAAGCAGCTTGCTTTCAACCCCTCGTGCTTTTCAATGTTTAATTAAAAGGCTCCCAGAACTCATTATATGCTGCCCTCTAAAAGTTGACTCAAAATAAGCTTTCTTTGCCATCATAGCCTTTTCCTTCCTGTATTTTTTTTTTTTTTTTTTGAGTTTGAGTCTCACTCTGTTGCCCCGGCAGGAGTGCAGTGGCACATTTATGGCCACCCCAGTGTCAACCTACTGGGCTTCAGTGATCCTTCCACCTCAGCCTTCCAAATCGCAGGAACTATAGGTGCGTGCTACCACGGCTGGCTAATTTAACAATTTATTGTAGAGATGAGGTCTCACCAAGTTACCTGGGCTGGTCTCAAACACATAGACTCAGATAATCCACTCGTCTTGGTCTCCCAAAGTGCTGGGATTACAGGCTGAGCCACTGAGCCCGGCCTTGAATGTTTTTTTTTTTTTTGAATTGGAGTCTCACTCTGTCGCCCAGACTGGAGTGCAGTAGCCGCTCCCGGCCATCGCAGCCTCGACCTACTGGGGCTCCGGCGATCCTTCTGCCTCAGCCTTCCAAGTAGCTGGAATTACAGGCGTGCGCTACCACACCTGGCTAATTTTTTGATTTATTGTAGAGATGAGGTCTCACCAAGTCGCCCAGGCGGGTCTCGAACCCGTGGGCTCAGGCAATCCACTCACCTCAGCCTCCCAAGGCGCGGGATTTGAATGTTCTTAAGGGTCACTGAAGCCGCACTCTCTGAGTGGCTACTTGTAGTCATAGGCAGGTGAGTCAGAGTCCTAGTGCCGGCACTGGGTACCACTAAGCACTGAACCCCATAGGCCTCATTTGGACAACGAGGATAAAGGTAATGGCAGTTTCTTCAAAGAGTTCTTATAAGGATGGAACAAGATCCCAGGACTTGGTATGTCACCAGTAAGGATGGTGCTCTTAAATTTTTACACTTTTATACACCTACTAGTTAAATTAACTCTCAGAAAACAAACATTTTATTAAAGGTTGTAGCAGATGTGTTGGTGAACTGCCCACATCCCCTCACCTTCAGTGTTTCAGCATACACCTGTCTAATTTCCACCTGCTAGCACCTCACCTCTCTTCTTGAGGGCTCTTTCTGTCTGTCAAAGCTGACTCTGTCTATATCCAGAGATACCAGGGGTTCAATGTACTTGGGAGCTGCTCTTAACCCACAGCTGGTGGGCATTGCAGATGAACATCCTGCTTCCTTATCTTTCAGGTGTGCTCTCTGCAGTCTCCCAGACTTCTCAAAAGGATTAAGTTCTGGTCTCCCACAGTGGTAACTTTCTTGGTATTAAGTCCTTTCCCAGAGTTCTTCCCTTCCTTGTCTCCCATTTCCACTCTCCGACCAGCGTTACCAAATAATCTATTTGTCCTGGAATCCTTGACTCTGGGTCTGCTTCTTGGAGATCCCAAATGAAGAAAGATGAGCTGTGCATAAATACACATCCATGCATTCTGGACTAGATATCTGTGAATTCTGCTTCTACTGTACAAACTATTCTTTCTTATAGCTTCCTGAGGTTCACGTTGTTGATGTAGGAGTAACTGAGGTTGTTACACTACATTACTTGAGAGCAGAACTAATTGGCTTGAAAAGAAACACACCACCTTCATGACAGTGGTTGTATCTTGGAATGAGGGGTTGGTGAATGATGAGGACTGGTGATGGTAGAGGGTGAGGTTTATATAATGTGTAGTGTTGTATTGGCATTTATGATAAAGAGAGAAAGCAAATATAAGGTCATTAATGAGGTCAGTTCTAGTTGGCGTTTATACAGAGTATGTTAAATTATCTTTGTACTTTTCTACAGTTTAAAAATATCTCAAATACAATAAAAATAAGAATACAATTTATCAAAATTTGTGGGATATAGAGAAAGCAGTGCTTACAGAGAATTTATAACACAATGTGTACATTAGGAAAAAAAGGGGAGATCTAAAATCAATAAACTAAGCTTCAACCTTAGTAAACTAGAAAAAGAAAAGCCAATTATATCCAAAGTAAGTAGAAGAAAAGAAATAAAAAAAGAGCAGAAATCAATGAAATTGAAATAGAAAAACAATAGAGAAAATCAGCAAAAACAAGAAGTGTTTCTTTAAAAATATCAACAAAAGTGATCAGCTTCCAGTCAGGCAAAAATAAACAAACAAATAAGTAAATAAATAAAGATGCAAATTACTAATATCAGAAATTAATAATAAGGAGCTATCACTACTACTCATCTCCTAGACAACAAAAGGATAATAAAGGAATATTATGAACAATCTTATACCCACAAATTGATAACCCAAATAATATGAACCAACTTATTGAGAAACACAAATCTACCAAAACTCAAATAAAAAGAATATATAATCGGAATAGGTCTATGACATTAAGGAAATGGAGTCAGCAGTAAATAACCTACTAAAAGAGAACCAGACCTAGATGGTTCACTAGTAGATTATAGCAAACATTTAAATAGGAAATTATATCCCTTCTCTACAATCTTTTCCAAAATATGGAAGCAGAGGAAGTGCTTCCTAACTCATTCTATGAGGGCAGCATTACTCTAATTCCAAACCAGACAAATAAATTACGAGACAGGAAAACTAAAGGGCAATATCTCTCATGAGTATAAATGCAAATATTCCTCAGTAAAGTATGAGTATATCAAATTCAATGATAAATATAAAAATTATACATCAAGTGGGATTTGTTCCAGTAAACAAGGCTGGTCCAATGCCTGATATCAATTCATGTAAATTTGCCACATTGACAGGCTAAAGAACACTCATATGATTATATCAATAGATACAGAAAAAGCATCTGACAAAATTCAGCACCTATTTGTGATAAAAACTTTCATCAAATTAGGATCACAGGAGAGCCTGGGAAAGAACATTTACAAAAAGTCTACCGCCAGCATCCTGCTTCATTATGAGAAACCAGAGACTTTATTAACTCCCTAACATTCCTGGTCTTCTCCATACTATGGGTTGAGCCTTTTCTGTGGCCAGAGAAAGCCCTGAGATAGTGAAGAATGAGTACCAAGGGAATATAGGTAGAGCAGCCAGTATTCTATGTCACATAGAGAGTAGGGGGGACATAACAGTAAAAGCAATGGTGAGAAATGAGATGCTTTTACCTGAAGATCAGGAACAAGGCCAGGTGTTTCTTCTCAACATGCCTATTCAACATCATACTGAAAGTCCTAGCCAATGTAATAGGACAAGAAAAATAAATACAGGGCATGCATATTGAGAAGGAAGAAATAAATCTGTCTTCTAATAAATAATTAACATAACAATTAAAAACCCATTTCCCCCACAGGTTACATAATTGTCTATGTAGAAAATCCCAAAGAATCAACAATAACTCCTGAAACAAGTTATAGCAAGGTTGTAGAATATAAAGTAAGTTTGCAAAAGTCAAATGTTTTACTATATGCCAGCAATGAACAATTGAAATTTGAGAGTAAAAGCATAATACAATTTATATAAGCACTAAAATAAAAGAAATACCTTGGTATAAATATAATGAAATATGTATAAGATCTATATAAAATATGAAACTCGATAAAATAAATCAAAAAGAACTAAAAAACTGAGTGATATTCCATGTTCACGGATAAACTTAATATTGTTAAGATGTCTGTTCTTTCTGGCTTGATCTATAAATTCAAAGCAATCCTAATCAAAATCACAGCAAGTAATTTTGTGTATATCAACAAACTCTACCTGGAGTTTATATGGTAGTTTATATGAAAAATATTCAGAATAGCCAATACTGGAGAAAAAAAAAAACAATGTCAGAAAACTCATACTACCTAACTTCATCATTTACCACAAAGTTATATTAATCAAGAGAGTGCGATATTGGTGAAAGAACAGACAGGTTAATAGAACAGAATACAGTTCAGAAATAGACCCACTCGAATACAGTCAACTGATCTTTGATAGGGTATTAAAGGCAATTTAATGGAGAAAAGATAGTCTTTTCAATACATGGTGCTGCATAAATGAGACATCTGCATGCAAAAAAAAAAAAAAAAAAGAACATAGACACTCACATTACATCATTCACAAAAATTAACTTAAAATGGATCATAGACCTAAATGTAAAATGTAAAACTGTAAAACCTCTAGAATATAACATAACAGAAAGTCTAGGTGACTTTGCGTTGGGTAATGACTTTTCAGATACAAGATATAAGAAATAAAAAAATGATAAAATGAACTTCATTAAAATTACAAACTTCTCTGTGAAAGACACTGTTCAGAGAATGAAAAGACAAGCCACAGACTAGGAGAATATATTTGCAAAACATGTATCTGTTAAAAGACTAGTACGCAAAACATACAAAGAACTCTTACAACTCAACAGTAAGAAAACAAATAATACTACTAAAACATGGGTGAAAGATCTGAACAGAAACCTCACCAAAGAAGATGTTAAGATGACACATAAAGCATATGAAAAGGTGTTCCACATCATATGTCATTAGGGAAATGCCAATTAAAACAACATGTCTGTTAGAAAGGCCCAAGTTCAAAACACTGACAACACCAAATGTTGGTGAGGATGTGGAGCAATAGAACTCTCATTCATTGTTGGTGGGAGTGGGAAAGGACACAGTCATCTTAGAAAACAGACTAGCAGTTTATTAGAAAACTAAGCTTACTTTTACCACATGATTGATCCAGCAATTGCACTCCTTTGTATTTATCTAATGAGTTGAAGATTTATATCCACACAAAAACCTACATAAAAATGTTTATAGCAGGCTTAATTACCAAAACTTGAAAGCAACCCAAGATGTCCTTCATTAGGAATGGGTAAGCAGACTGTGGTACACCCAGACAATAGAATATTATTCAGTGACAAAAGCAAATGAGAAATGAAGTCATGAAAAGACATGAAGGACACTTAAATGCATATTACTAAATGAAAGATGTCAATGTGAAAAGTCCACATACTGTAGGATTCCAAGTAGATGACATTCTGGAAGAGATAAAACTATGGAGACAGAAAAAAGAAATGGGTGGCTCCCAGGGGTTAGTGGGAGGGAGGGATGAACCGACAGAGCACTGAGGATTTAAGGGCAAGGAAACTATTTCGTAGGGTACGGCACTGGTGAATAAAGGACACCATGCACTTGGCAAAACCTATAGGACCCTACACCAAGAAATAATACTAAGATAAACTATGGAACTTAGTTAATAATTATGCACCATCACATGCTCCTCAATTGTAATAAGTGTACCCCACTAATGTAAAATGCAACTAACTGGAGAAACTGGGAGTGGGAGTGGAATGGGGTGGGGTGAGGGAAGAGGTGTGTGGGAAACTTTCTGTATTTTTCACCCACTTTCCCATAAACTTAAACTGATTTAAAACATAAAGTAGATAGATGTACACATAAACACATGTATATTTAATATATAAACATATTTGTTTTCTGGGCTTCTCATAAGTGACAATCTGACTGGCAGGGGAGGGAACGGGAAGTGAATCGATGCTAACTGCAGCCTTAATCCTCAGCCCCTCCTCTTTTGGGACACATGAGTCCCTCACCTGGAAAGAAGGTTGGTGTGCTCACAGCAGGTTGTGCTGGCCCTGTGCTTGGCTGTGAGGTGTCAACTGGTGTTACTTCTGACCCCCGGATGGGATGCCAAAGCCCAATAAGAGGAGATACTTAACCAAGGTCACAGAGTTTGTCCATGTCAGAACTCGAGTTAGAAGCAGGTTCCTACTGAGCAAGGAAGGGACCGTCCCCTAAAGAGGTCAGCCTGTCCTCGGCTAGGTGAGACAGCAGGAAGGCAAAAGACTTCCAGCTGTGGTTTCACAAACGACCCGACCAGGCACTAATTCACAGTCTTATCACCAACTTGGCTCCAGGTGTGCGAGATACATTCCCAAAGATGGTGGAATCTCGGAGTCCAGGTTGCTTCCCACTCAGAGAGCAAATGGCTTTGCTTTTAGCCCAGTCATCTAAACACCCCTGCCAGCCACATGTGACAAAGCATGGTCTGTCTGTGTTCACATGCAACTGCGGCTGCTGCTGCTCCAGTGCCAAGTCTGCACCCAGTACCCTCTACCGGGGCTCTGAGGTTCATCTTCCATTAATCCCCATTCCCAGACACCCAGTGGAGCCCTGGCCATCACCCCCATTGACTTTCCTCTGCTGACACTGTTCCTTGGACCAGGATTTATCTCCAGGAGTTGAAATTTTACTCATTCTTTCAAGAGTAACTCAGCAAGGCATCTTTCCAGGGACGATCTCTGGATTTTTTGAGGTAAATAAATCTCTTCTGATTAGGAAAGTAAGGAAATAGTCATGGCGGCCATCACCTCTCTCTTCCTTCTTGGTCCAGAAGCCAGGTTAATAGGCCAAAGGCCATTTGCCCCTCCCTAGGAAACCCCACAAGGCCGGGGTATTATTTTTCTCAAAGCTGTGCAGCACACGACTTTGAAGGCACTTGCCACAGTTAGAGGTCTGACAGATCTTTAGACACCTGTCCCCTTTTCTCCCTCACCTGCGTTACCAGCTCCTTCTGAGATTACAAACAGAAGCCTTCATTTGCTCTGAACACCATACAGCACTGACTTGATGGCTAGGGGTCTACAGGGATGGTGAGTGGATGGCCAGATGGTACTAGTGCCACCAGCGGTAAAGTATAGAATATGATGTTGCTTTTCAATTGACATTAGGTATCTCTGAGCTTTGAAATAAGTCAAACTTACACAAGGAGGAAGAAAACCTGAATTCTAGAGTTTGTTTTCAATGCCCACATCACTATATTTCAGCCAAGACAAACTGTCAAGGTGAAGTCTGATTTCCTCACATATTTGAAAGAGTGAAATATAATAAATCCATAGGAATGTGTATTTCTTATATAGGAGTAAAATCCCCATATCCAATCAGAAACCCAGCCATTAACACCTTATCCTAAAACCTACCCAAAGTTGGCAAAATGCAAAGCCAGTGGTGCTCCTGGTGACTGGCTGAATTCAATCTCTGTCTCCCCTTCTAGTACCCAGCAAAAGTTTCCATGTCCACAAGCCCAGTCAAACACTCGGTTCAGTGAGGCATTCTACTCTTGCTCATTCAGAGACCTCCGAACCTGCCCACTCCAGGTCAAACCTACCAACAGTTCTGACTTTATGTCGACATCATTTTCAGATAAATGAAAAGAATGCAAGAGAATTGGGATTCCTTGGAAGCAAAAGAGTTTTGGTTTCTTTTCGGTGAAATCATGCTATTATGAATAAACATTTTTGTGGGAGCCCTAAAACATCACTTACATGTGCCAACAAAATTTACCTAGAATTATATAAAGATATAAATCATTCACAAGAGTTTCACAAACTCATCTCTGAGCTAGGACCCCAGCCAAACCTACCTGTTTTGGGGGGATGGGAGGACAAGCTACTGTCCCAGTGCATGATTTGTAAGTATGTATGTGTGTTTGTTTTCCACAGAAGAAAAAAATGCTTCAAAAGCCAAGCAAAAATGCAAAGACAAAAATGAGGTGCCATGTTCCTACAAGGCCTTGGAAGCAGAAGACCATTCCTTGGGATTAGTGAGGCCTGATCCTCAGACCTAGGATGGCTGTCCAGTGACCGCACACGCCCTGCTCAGTGCGGGTCTGGGTCACCAACATGCCAGCAGCCACACTGTGCTGAGGGGGCATCAGGCCTGTGGGGGGCACAGTGGAGTCTGCAGTGGAGACAGGTACAGCAGTCGAATGGAAATGTCTGACAGGGGGACCAACCTGGAGACAAGAAGCCTTGTTTTCGGGGAGGTCACTTGGCATCCCCAAAAGCCACAACCGAAGGACATCTTCAGCAGGGTGCAGTGGCACACACCTGTAACCCTAGCACTTTGTGAGGCCAAGGCAAGAGGATTGCTTGAGCCCAGGATTTTAAGAGCCATCTGGGCAACATAGGGGAACCTCATCCCTACACAAAATCAAAAAATTGGCTGGCCATGATGGTGCATACATACAGTCCCAGCTGCTTGGGAGGCTGAGGCAGGAGGATCACTTGAGCCTAGGAGATTGAAGCTGAGGCTGCAGTGAGCCATGATTGTGCCACTGCACTCCAGACTGGGTGACAGAGTGAAACTCTGACTCAAAAAGAAAAAAAAAAAAGGACATCTTCACTCTGGCTGTGTACTTGTCTCTGGGCATGATTTGAAATGCTTCAGGCAGCCTTGTGAGAAAGGCTACATGTCACTCTGCAGACAGGCAGGAGGCAGAGCCCAAAGAGCAGCTTGCTGTCTACATTACCTGCACCCCCCCAAGCAGGCAGCGGGTCAAGGGATCCAGTGTTGAAGAGCTCTAAGACCATGTTTCTATATCACTCACAAATAGTGACCATACAAAGCGAACCTCCCTGAAATGAAGGTCTCCTTTTCAAAGTTCAGTTGATCCCCCTGAAGTAGTGAGAAGCCCCTTCATTCTAACTCTGTCAGTTGCCTCCTGTACTCTCATATAAGTCAGCATTTCCTTTTCACAGTGGAGTGCATGTGCTCAGACACCAGGGACTCACCAAGCTCAACTGACATTCCTTTTCTCAATGATTATTTCACGTTTTCAAAAACACAGGACCCCTGGGTTCAACCTTGAAGCAACAGGAGTACTTGGGGCACTCCTACCTTTCAGGAAAAGCATCCTCCATCCACTCGCTTGGGAGTTAGACTCGTGCACACAATATTGTTCTGAAAATACAGCGGGCCCTGCAATGGCCTCATGCACAGGCCTTCACTGTGTTGCGGTAAAGGAACAGTGGAGAATCTTCCAAAATGGTGCTATGAGAGGCAAGATGGCCAAGTGCTGAGTCCCAAATAACAGTGGGAAGGGGTTGATTTCACAAATATGCCTCTATTTGTGCACACGGGTGAGGTGCAAGCGCTCCCTGGAAGCCCTGACAGTTATCTTGGAAACCATTTTCTCAGACACATAGGTTTGCTGTAGAGAACTGTGGGGCAGGGCCATGCCAAGGTAACCCTGATGGCTACGGGTATCATTCTAACTCAGATGTTTGGATAAACTTACCCCCATAAGCCCGCACCCCACACGTGCTGGGGAATACAACCTTCTTGCTACTGCCTCTGAGATTCCTGAGGGCATATGTAGGCCCTGCCACATCCTGCTTCTTCCTGACTTTACTGACTCTTAGGTTCTCGTGTTGTTCCTCTACGTGGCCTATCTCCTCCCCATGCCTGCACAGTCATTTGCTCTTTATCTCCCCACAAACCATCACTCACACAAGACCATGTCAAAATCCCTCCAATATTCCCCGGGGGCCTCCTGAGTGCCTGGTACTGGAAGAGCACTGAAGAGATACAGGGAACCAGACACAGTCCAGTGGAAAGACAGATGAGGAACAAGAAAATACACAAGTCAATAAGGGACTAAAACTTATTATAAGTGCTCTGAAGGCAAGACCAGAGTAAAGGAAGCCCTGACGTGGATCAGAGCTCAGAAAAGGCCTCTTTGAGGAGATAGCATTTATGCTGGGATCTGAAGAATGCAAGGGTGAGTTGTGTGACAAAAAACGAAAAATATCATGTGCAAAGGTCCTGTGTGACAAAAAAGGAAAAATATCATGTGAGAAGGTTCAGCTGGTTTGAGGAGTAGAGCAATGTTCGAGTCAACCCCTCTTCTGTGCTCCCTGATCATTCCCTCATTCACGCTCTTGATCCCACCTCCTCTTTCCATAGCTTTCCCATAGCCCAATGCCAGGACTTCCTGCTCACGAGGACAGTGTTATTCTCTCAGTGTGTCTCCCTCTGAGGAACCCTCTGAGGAAGATTTTCCCATATCCATGACCCACACTGTTATTCTGTCTACTCCTCGACCCATTCTGTCTTTGGGAGCTTGACCTCTCTCGTCATGGCTACCTCGAGTGCCCATCCCTCTTCTAGTGCTGTCACCCAAATGGGGGCTGCTATTCTCTGATGTGACTCTACTCCCCTGGTTGGAGTCATTGGTCAAAGGTGGAGATATGGCCTGTGCTGGACCAAAAATGGTCCCTCACTTCCTTGGTTATTGTGATTGGTCCAGGGATGAAAACAGATGCCAGCTGTAGCCAATCAGAACCCTTTCTTGGGGTTTTTCTAAATGATGCTGGGGAGAGGGTTCTTTTCTCCCTTAAAGGCTGAGCCATTAGGATGTGGGTGGTGGTGACCATGAACCCAGTGGTCAGGGGCAAGCAGATGGAGAGAACAAGTCTGATATGATGAGAGATACAGACATAGACCTTTGCTCCAGCACAGTCTACCAGTCACACATCTCCTAGTAGCATCCAGCCAGAAACTAGGGTAAAAGACATTCCCTGGAGAGGTCCTTGCAAGTTCCTGGGTCTGTAAATCCACATGAGCACACTGGACCTTTTAGACAGTAGAGCAGAAATTCTTTCTCACACATGTGTGGAATCCAAGAGGCACTGATCAGAGCATCATGCTCAATAACACGGAACTCACGAGCTGAAATTCTGCTAGGGCCCTTTTGCTTGACCTTTTAGAAGGAAGTCAGCGAAGAGAACTCCCAAGCTTTGAAGAAAATAAGTCAACAGAAGGTCCAATGGGGATTCAATGGAAAGCCATCTCTGATGCTTTCTATCCTGAGCTACATAACTCTGGGGTCAGGCACAAAACCTCTCAGGGCTGCAGTTTCCTCATCTGGGCAAATGCAAGTACTACTGTATTAATATATGACGTAAACATAAGGGTGTGAAGATTGAATGAGCAAATAGGTGTCAAGTTCTCAGAACAACGTCTGGCACATGGTAAATACTAAGTGTTAGCTGTTATTATCTCTATTATTTTTATTTGAACTGAGGAAGACTTTAAATCAGTCTCCTTACTAAACACAACTCAGCCCTCATAAGAAGAACATACCAGCAGGTCACCTGGTACATAATTTCAGGTGACAGGAAAATGAATGTCCATGCCATCATTTCATTCACTCTTGGAACCAGTATGGGTGTCCATAACAATATGAAATGCAGCTAAAGCACTAGGAAAAACCTTTTCCTATTCTACATTTTTCCTACAACCACTGACTATTCCAGCTAGAAGAGACCCTATGGATAAAGAGAGCCAGCACAGACTATCAACTATCATCAGACAGATGAAAAAGCTAGAGTCACCTTCAGTTGTTGAGTCTACATGGCCATGCCTGCCAAGAATGGGCACTCCCCGGGGTCAACTTTTGTCAGGGAAAACAGCTCCAAAGGTGACCATGAGTACTTTAAGCACATACTAAATCCCTTGAGATGCCCCTAAATATCCTGTACCTAATGGTAAATGCAACATTTATCCAAGTAAATCATTCTGAATTCCTAACATTTTTAGTGGGCAGATAAATATCCTTCCCACATATTTCTCCTTGAAAGTGTACTTAATGCTACAGTGTAGACCATACAGAGTGACAATGGATTTTTTAAAATTTAAAATGCACTTGTATTTTGTTTGACATAGAAATGTACAAAAAAGGACAAGTCTGTAAGATGGCAGGTGATTGCATAGACAGTACTATTTGACTATCCCAGAGAAGCCATGGGGTAGATGCTGTTTTGTTCATTTTACAGAGGAGGAAACTTGGGTTTTGAGGACTTCAATATGTTTCCCAAATTTGTTCAGCTGATCAGTGGCTCAGCCAGGATTCAAACCTGGGTTTGTCTGACTTGGAATTCTGTTTTCTCTCCATGATATACTGTTCCAAAATAGAGAGAGCAGAGTCTCATTTTGGCAAAATCCAAAGCTGGAGTAATTGGATCAGCTAATCAAAAAGTACCTGTCAAAAGATGTGCAGAGTGTAACTACTTGGAAGAATCCCTGAGAAATTATGCCAAGTGAAAAAATGCTAATCTCCCAAAATTATGCATTGCATTATTCTATTCATGTAACATTTTTTAAATGACAAAATTATAGGATTATGGAGAACAGATGAGTTGTTGTGGGAGATTAGAAACTGTGTGAGGTTGGGAGGTGGATATGATTAAAGAAGGGTAACTCAAGAAATCCTTGCAGAGATGGATCTGTTCTGTATCTTAACTGTGGTGGTGGATACGTCCACGTCAACCCACACAGGTGATTAAATTGCCTACAACTAAACACACACACACACACACACACACACACACACACACACACAGAACTGGGGAAATCTGAATAAATCTGAATAAGATTGGAGAATTGTAACAATGTCAATATCCTTTTGTGATCTTGTTCTTGGTTTTGTAAGATGTTACCACTGGGGAAAACTGGGTAAATGGTACCAACGACTTCTCCATGATATTGCTTACAAATTGATGTGAATTTATAATTATTTCCAAATTAAATAGTTTAATTATAAGAAAAATATGGGCAGGGTACCCCAGGCTAGCAGCAACGCAAGGAAAAATAAATCTTGGCTATTGCCAAGATAACTCTGGATTGTGGAGTAGCTTACAAAAGTAAGAGATGGGATTTCTGTATGATGCCAGCAAGAAGGCAGGTGTGGGGCCCTGTCCCTTCAGGTGTGCACTCGGCATCTCCCTCTCTCTGCATGCATGGCTCTGTAATTAGGGATTCGAAGAGCTCTATTTTTTTTTCTAGATAAAAGAGTTCTGTCTGCAAGACTGTAAAATCTCTTTACTCTGTAATTAGCCAAGAACAAACAACCACCCAGAGGCAGCTGTGCAGCCTATTAGAGGCATGTGGAGGGAGAAAGAGAAGGGTAGGCACTATGCTACACTGTAGGTATTGTCTCTTTCTAAGAAAATGACAAATTTTCTAGAAAGAAAGGTCATTTGTCACCAATGCTAACAGTTCAGACCAGGGTTCTAGAAAGTTCTTCATTTTTTTTTCTAGCAATGAAAATGTCACTCCTGCAGGGTAAACTTTCTTGAGCTGATGTCTCCTGAAAAATGTTTTCTAGTTTGTTCCTATTATGTACTCAAACTCAGAGTTTTGATTCTTATCTCCTGAGCCTTGCTCAATTTTCTGCTCCTCTCCAGAGAGCCTTCCAGGCCTTCATGGTACAGTGCCTAGAAGGGGCTGATGGATACCAGGTTTATGAACTTCCATGGGAGAATAAAGTTCTGTAATTTCTTAGTTTTACTGCCTATGAAAATGTCCCATATGAGGAGTTTCTCTGAGCACAAATGTAGTCTTTAACCTTTACTTATCTTGTTTGATAAGATGCTGGAATTTCAGCTTCGAGATGTGTGTTAATCACGTTTTTCATTTTCTGTATTCTGATGCTTTGACACTGGGTCTTGCTGACCCTAAGGGACTGCCCCTCCCTTAGGGTTAGCCAGCTCCTAGCGGTAGTGAATAACTTGCCTGTGAATGTACTTTCCAAATACAAACCAATCAATCCAGAGCCCACAACCCCACCAACTGCTTTATTGGGTTTAACCTACAATTTGGGGCCACTTGGAAGTCTGTTTTCTCTCCATAATACCCTCTGGGGCCACTACCCACCCATCCTAATCATCCCAGGGCCAGGTACCAAAAGTCAGAAACAGCCTCTATGTTCCAGGATCCCTTGACATTTTTTAAACTTTCCCATCCTAACCCTGCTTACTCTGCCTCACCTGTCCCTTCCCATGGAAACTACAATAAAGGTTCTTGCCCACTTTTTCCCACCACTCCTGCCGCCTGACTAAACCTGGTGCCTTCCTGGTAGACCTGCATGACATGGCATGCCCGCTCCTCCTGAGAACTGTGAGTCATGCACTATATTTTTCAATAACAGTCATTCCCTAATTTGTTGGCTTTATCATACTTCAAATTTTCTATTACTATTTTATATTTCACAACAAAATGGGAGTCTCTATTGAGTCTCTCTCACCATATCCTACAGTCTACCGCCCCCAAGGTGGCAGAAATATTTTGGTGGCTTCGTCCTCATCCTGATTTTCAAAGAGGAAACCCAAAACTTGTGGCTGAAAAAAGAAGCAAAAGAATCAAAGATATGCAGATACAAGTTTAATATTCTGCATATTGGAGAAAATTTACCTAAAGTGACCTGAGTTTAGTTGTTGTCTGATTCAAATAAATAATCTCGGTGTATTTTCCCTGTGGAACACTCATTACAACCACTGCAAGCAAAATTTCTGAGGATCTGAATTCTGTAAGCTCATTAGTTTGTGTAAGAGCTCTCTGTGAATTGACCCAGTTTCAATCCCCAAATTCCAAAAATAAAATATAAATATTTTATATACAAGGATTTGGTCATCTATCACTGGTCTACTAAAAAATTATGGGATGACATTGCCCCACATATAACTTGAAGTGCTTTGAATGATACACTGCAGAGAAATGGCACGTTCCATTAAATTCTGAGTGGGGAGAACTTCCTAGAGAAAGACCTGTTTTCACTGGATAAAACATCTATATCTTAATTAGAACTATCTGGAGAATGAAGTTATACTCCTTCCAATTTTGCTTAAGATGCAGTCCATTACAACCACCACCATCCATAGATAGTTCACTGGAAGCTCAAAGTATTCATGTGAATTCATACTTTTCATAATTTGTAGCACTAAATCGGTGTTTTAAGATGTTTTGGTGAAACCATGCTAAATAATACTTCTGGCTACTAAGAGCTACAAAGCATTCTTATTAGCCAGGACAGCACAGCTGAACAATCTCTGCAGCATCATATGGCATTTCACCCAGTCGATAAGGGAGACCTTAAACTCCTGACTAAAGACTTCTTTGTTACTGATTTGTTGTTGTTTTTGCTATTTTTTCCCACTTGTAAATGTCTTGGGGCTTGAGATAGGCAGAGATAGTGTTGGAGTCAGACTTTGACTGAAATTCTCCACAGCATCATCTGCCCCTACTTGACTTATTGTGGGCAGTGAGAGAAAACTCAATAGGTGAACTGAAAGATGATCTGATCAGAGAAAAACTGAAAGCTAGTATTTTCAAAATATCCAGGCGCTTGTTCTTGTCTTCTATGACAGAGTGAGTTTTAAAAATTTTAACTCTGAAATGTTACTCTGCTATTAGGATGATTATTAAGATGACATCTAAATGTTTGATTTTGTAACTTTGATGTCTGACGACTAACTGCTCTTCTAGGAACACCTGCCTTAGGGTGGGGGGGGTTGGCTTTTGCTAAGCACCATGTTTATATAGACATTCCCCATATTTCCTTGGCTCCCAGCAAAGTCATCTCTCTCCTGCCACCCATCACTAACCTCAACCGGATGCTGGAGGGGGCTCAAGGTAGTTGCAAAGCTAGGACTCCAAAGTGTCTTCCCTCAGATAGAGTCTCTCAACTTATGCTAAAACAATAGAATTCAAACCTAGTTTTTAAGGATGCTAAACAATTCTAGAACCCTTTGCAATGTTTAAAGCTCCCCTCACCATCTAGAAAGTCTTTCTTATTTCCAGGTTAAGTGCTCCCTGCTGCAGTTTAAAGCCCTGACAATTCTCAATGCTGATAATAGCTGTGCCTATATGTTTCCCAGCTGGATGTGGAGAGAAAACTCTTGAATTCAGACAGAGAAAATGTCTTGTTAACAAATAGTTATCTGACTGAATTTACCTTTTCTTTCAAGTCAACCTACTTCTTGAGCAAATTGTTGATTTTCTGTTTCAACTCAGTATGAAACTGACTGGGATGACTGCTTGTGACTCCAGGCGAGGTTTTCTTTTTCTTTTTCTTTTTTTTAAGTAAGTTGGAGTCTCACTCCATTGCCCAGGCTGGAGTGCAATGGCATGCTCACAGCCACCCCAGCATCAACCTGCTGGGCTCCAGCGATCCTTCCTCCTCAGTTTTCCAAGTAACTGGACCTACGGGCATGCGCTATCATGTCGGGCTACGTTAAGTTTTTTTTATTTATTGTAGAGATGAGGTCTCCACAAATTGCCTGGGCTGATCTCAAACCTGTAGGCTCAGGAAATCCACTCGCCTTGGCCTCCCAGAGTGCTGGGATTACAGGCTAAGCCACCGAGCCTGGCAAGGCTAGGTATTCAGTGGCAGTTTGGATGGCAGCAGGAAGTGAGGCCCGGTGCCTCATCTGGCCAGGGCCATGCACTCACCCACAGACCAAAGGGTGACTGAGACTAGTGGCCCCATAGAGGGTCGGCTCCCAGTCAGTGACTGAGTATGGCAGGGACACCAAGGACGCAGTGATTCCCTCCCGGCCTTGCTGAACATTCCCTAGACAGCACAGCCATCCATACCTGGATGCTTCCACACAACCTTGCGTCCCTCACCCCAAGGGTCTCCAGCTGCCCTGCAATCTTTACAGACTTTGCCCTAATAAAATCCCTGCATGTTTCACTCTGTCCTGGCACCTGTTTTTGGAGGACCCAGATTAGTCCTCAGATGACTTTTGGATGCTCAGGATGACCATGGGATGTCACACAGAGGCTGGTTGAGGACACAACCAAAGTCCTCACCAACCTGCTTCATGGGGTGCATAAAGGCGACATGACCTCAAGGCCCGAGGTGCTCCTTTTGTCCCTAGAAGAGAAAAAAGACTGGGCTGGGGTCCCAAGGTTAGGCAGAGGGTGGAGGACAGAACCCTGTGGAGACTCCACCACTGATCAAAATCAAAGACAAAGGCCAAAACTCAAAGCAACCAGGATGGCCCACGGTGTGACTGTGCCTGTGTGTGTGTGTGTATGTGTGTGCATACCTATGTGTGTGTCATGCATGTGAATGTGTGAGCCCATCTAGGTGTGCACGTGCATGATTGCATGCACGTGTGAATGTGTCTGTGTGTGTCTGTACATGTGCATGTGAGTGTGTGTGTGTGTGGTCCCAGACTGGGCCCTCTCAAGGGAGAGGAGCTGCTAACAGGCTCAGCTGCACTTTTATGCATCACTTTCCCCATTAACGCCCTCCCTGAAGACCGCAGACATCCTCCAGCACAGGTCTTGTCCTTAAAGTTCATACAAATAAACTGGGAGAATGACCTTTCTTACCCCTTGGCTCCCTTTCCCTCCCTTTTCTCATCTTTTCTCTCCCTCCTTTCCCTCCTTCCTCCCTTCTTTTCTTCCTCCTCATACAACTTCCCTTCTTCCTCCATTTTCTTTCTTTGGCATCAGGACCTTTGGTCTGGCTGGGGTCCGCACCTGCCTTGAGCAGTGAACCGAGGGAAGACTCTCTTTTGATTACCCATCATCTCTGTTTTAATCCTCCTTAATCTCTTTACTGAGCCCAGGAAACAGAAGAACCATGTGCTTTTGGCCATGTCTGTAAGACCAGTGCCTGCAGAGATGATGGTTCTAGGGAACTAAACCCCAAGGGTTGGCTTTGCCTCAACTAGAGTCAAATCTTAGCTCAAAGAAAAATAACTGGGCAGGTCGAATGGTAGAGCTGGTATGTGTGTGTGTGTGTGTGTGTGTGTGTGTGTGTGTGTGTGTGTGTATGGTGGGCAGGAGCCCACACCAAGGACTCTCTTCCCTCCCTCCCTCCCTTCTCTCTCCTTCCCCTCTTTACTCCAAACCTCCTTTCTTCCTTCTTTCCTTTTTCCCTTCCTTTCTTTCTCCCTCCTTCTCTCCTTCCTTCCCTCTCTTCCTTCCTCCCTTCTTCTCTCCTTCCTTCCCTCTCTCTCTCTCCCTCTCTCTCTAGGCCTCAGGCACACTGACTTCTCTGCAGTCCCTATGTGGGTTGCCTCTCCACCCTCCCTACTGAATCACAGCCCAGGCCCTCTCCTTTTTTTCTCAGTTGTGCAGACAGACTTTCTCTCAGAATTTCTGGATTTAAAATGAGAGCTTTATGGTGAAGAAATTCCCCCTACTTTCGGGTGACATAACTCGAAATCAAATGACGAAGGCATCATCAGCAACACTGAAGATGCCTTTTATGGGCTGGTCAGAAATCAAGATGAAATAACTGAGCTGCCCTCCACTGGGAGAACAGATGTATGGCCCTCTCAGGTGGCTGTTCTTAGAGGTTGCTGGCCCAGGGACAGCATAGGGGATCTGCAGGGCTTCGCAGACAATCTTGGAAGAAACTCATTGTCAAGTGGTGGCAGAGTGCCCATTAAAATGACACGTAAATTCAAGTCTCAGTCCCATCACCTTCCAGATGAATGTGTGTCTCTTTCCTGGGCTGAGATAGGCTAAAAAAAAAAAAAAAAAAAGCAGCATCCCCTGAACAAGGGGTACATGGAATCATAGACAGGGTGAGTTTTCTCACACGACACTCCATAGGGCTTTGCCAGAGTTTTCACCACAAAAATGAGGGTCACAGCATTACGCTGCAACTCTGGCTGGGTAACCTTGAATGAAGGGTGCAACTCTCTTTTCTCAGTAACTGTTGGGTCGAGCACACAAAATTGTTTACATGTCCAAAGTGATCAAATACTGGCAGATTCTTCCAGGTTAGCCCAACATATCAGTGATTTCCTTGATGATGGCAGGAGAGGTAGAACAGTGGAGGACGGCTGAGTTGCTCACCTTTGTGGACACAGTTCATGCCGCTTCCATTTAGTAACTTTAGGGAAATGAAACTCTGTCAGTTAGGAATTGCAGTACACTGGGGGACCATCATTTCAGATTTTTACAAAATTCCTTTTTACATTCCTGGAGGGAAACACTGGAGGGAAAGGGAAGAACTTGAAGATGGAAGGAAAGCTTGCCACGCTCGTTGTGGCTGAGACAAGTCACAATTCATAATTTGTTGATTATCCAGCTGCAATATTCCCTGGAGCAAAAGTGGACACTGATATCAATAAAGATATTTTATGTTTGCAGATTGCATCACTTGCATTAAGCCTCTTCACAGCCACCTCCTGGACAGGAAGGCAGTAGCTCCATTTTTAGAGCAAAGGACGTGTAGATAAGGAGGCTACAACTTGCCCAAGACCATGTGGTCAAGAAGTGATGAAATCTGTGGTGGGTGAGAACTTAGAACGCAATCTAGGGCCTCCTCTCTTCTGCCTCCCAGAGAAAGACCAAGGATCATCTATGCCATCACAGTCACTCAGAGGAAGAAATTCCACATGAACTTTCCTTGGTCAGTGAGACTGGAGGCTTTATCATCTTGGGAAAAGGCACATTTGTCGGCAAGTACAAGTGCTGACTCTACTGTGCTGGTGTCGAGCTTTCTCCATATCCTCATCCTCCACTGAGGATTTCTCAGCCTTTGCTGATGTTGCCCTGAACCACAGCCAGACATTTATTTCTGAGAAGTATCTCATGACTTCTCCTTAACAGATAGTATTAACATGGTGTGAAATGGGTAGCTGTGTCCAAGCCCACTTAATACTCGTGCCGGCAAACAAGAAGTAGAGTGACTGGATGTTACTGGTGTGAAAGAGCTGTTAGAAGCAAACCAGAAGATAGCAGAAGTAGAAGTTGGCAAGACGAGAACAAACAGCCACTGCTGTCATCACAACCAGGCTGGGCTCGTGCTAGTGTTCCTGGGTAAAGAAATGGCTGAGGAACGTGTGCTAGACATGGTGTAAGAAGGCAAGGAAGTACTTTTAAAAGATTGCACTGAAATAAGCAAAAACCAGAGGAGACTGTTTTATTGTTGTTGAGTTGGTGTTTGAAGGAATTTTTCAATTATTTGAGTAACTCAAATATGAGGAGCCCGGCAATGCTATTTTGCTTTATGTGTGTGGAGAACAGAATTTTTGAGAAGCTTCTGAACATGTGGATTAATCCCCTGAGATGTTAAAGTTGTGCATGAATACACAGGGCCACACCTTGAGCCAAACATAAACTACCCTGGAGAAATGAAGTGTGTGTTCCCTGATGGGAGATAAAGGCCTCTTTCCAGAGAACCTTCGTAGGTCCTGTGGGTCCCCATTGCCTTGAGTCCTCCCAGTCTCTGGCAAGTGCCTTTTTCTAGGAGAGATCTTTATCATCACTGGGTCAGCCCAGGACAGGCCTGTTATGAGGCCACGGAGGAGGCAGGGCCCGTGGCAGGCAGAGGCACTGCAGAAATGTCTCCATGGTCTCCGAGGTTCATGATAGCAGCTTGTTTCACAGGGAAAGGACCTTGCCTCTTTCTGGAGGCCAAGGCTACAACCACCCCTGACCCTCCCCCAGCAAAATACTAACATGTGTGGTACCCATAAAACTGGACACGTAAAATACCTTTCTTTATTAACAGTAGCTACGTTTTGACATAATATGCTCAATATAGTTTTCTTCATCCTCCAGATGCCTCATTGGGTAAAATACCTCTAACGTTAAAGCAATGCATTTCATTGTTCATCTGAGAAAAATAAAATAAATGCGCTGTTTCCCTGTGTGTCAAGAGACTGAGGACGCTCTGGTGTGTGTATATATATACATATATATATGTATTTTTAATTTTTTTAAATGTAAAGATGTGGGATACAATTCAGGGGTAGGCATACAAACACTGATCATGCAGGTACTCCTGTTAATGAGGTATGCCCCTCCCTGCCCTAGCAGTTTCCCTCAACTGCCAATCCCACCCCCCAACAGTTTCCCATTACTGCCAATCGCTTTCTTATAGCATTATAATTGTTCAAGGTCCTCTTATGA